>NC_142841.1:2424242-2727272 GCF_061612785.1 Hesperophylax consimilis | reverse complement strand
CTTATTATATTTTATTAAACAATTATTGCTTACTAGATTTTTTCACCTGGACATAAGCCACTTTATTTTTATAAGAAAGGCTTGTTAAATACTAAATCTCTCAATTTAACGGTGTAATATTTTTAACTTTTAAAATATTATTATTATTTTTAAAGACAAATTTATGTTCACAAGACAAGGATTTTTATGCAAAGCACAAAGGATAACAAATCTATATCTTCCGAGAAAAAATAAATGCCGCCGACGGGAAGTGAACCCGCAGCCTTACGATTGCTTGTCGGGTACACTAGCCGCTATGATACAAATGCCAATATTCAATAAATTATTTTTTGATGTGAAAACATTTTTGTTTGGATCCTCTTGCAAAATTGTATTGTAATTTTACTAAAAATCATTACCATAGTGACTACATTGTAGTATGTCAAAAATATGTATCTAGTATCTTGTGCACTGCCTATGAGCATCAAACATATGTATCTAGTATCTTGTGCACTGCCTATGAGCATCGAACATATGTATCTAGTATCTTGTGCACTGCCTATGAGCATCAAACATATGTATCTAGTATCTTGTGCACTGCCTATGAGCATCAAACATATGTATCTAGTATCTTGTGCACTGCCTATGAGCATCAAACAAACGTTTTTACAATCGAGTCGTATAATTTCAAGGGCGGCAATCTGAAAATTTTCAGAAATAAATAAAAATAATTAAAAAGAAAGACAAACATTCCCAGGTTACGAATAACCTGAAAATATTTGAAAATCTACTACTACCACCACAGTAAGCGGAAAATATTGCTTGTGTTGTGATGGAGAATTTAGCCAGCGGAGGAATTGAACACCCTACGCCTGGGTAAGACCCAAACGCGATGCTAACTCAGCCACTGACCGGTCGTAGAAAAATGAGTAATGAATGTATATAAATATCTGTATCAGAATTCGGAACCAAAAACTGCAATTCGGCCTACAATTTCAATTTAGTTCCAACTCGAAAATCTGCCATGGACTGAGGAAACAAATATACAACCTGTAATATCCACCAATCACGAAGCTCCGCTATGACGATGTAACACAAATGCGAAGTGTACCGTTTCGCAGAAACAAATAATAAAAAAATACAAGTGAAAAACGAAAGTGGCAATCTGTAAAAATGTTAGAATCATTAAATTATCATCGTAACCGGCAATCTGTTACTATTTTGGAATCAAATGCGGCAATGAGTAAAATGTCACTTTTTTTTACAAATCACATTACATTAAAAAACATTCTTTTAAATGAACGAGAAATAAACACAGCATACAAAATGCAATACATTTATGTAATTTTATCCAAGAAGGTATTCTGTGGTAAAGTTTTTTTTGGTCTGCTGAAAGAATGAAGTAACATCAGATTGCTGCCTTTCAAACAACTCGTTTATTAGATATGTTTTTACATCCACATCGGCCATTGGGACAGAATAAGACAGATATCCTGGGTTCGATTCCCAGTTGAGACCTACCCTTTTTATTTTTCTATGTCTTGTTCTGTTTTATGCTTAGTTTAGATTTATTAGTATTATCTTTTTTAAGTGATGATTACCTCGGTGTACTGATTGACGACAAACTTTCATTCAAGGCATATGTGGATAAGATTGTCAAGAAATCATTGAGCATGTTAGGATTTTTATTCCGTATTGGAAAGGAATTCAACAATATCCATACACTCAAAATTTTGTATTACTCCTACGTCCGTAGTCATCTTGAGTACGCTTCTGCCATATGGAATCCTTTTTATAACATTCACACAAAACGCATTGAAGCTGTTCAAAGAAAGTTTGTACATCACTTGAACTTCAGGAGACAATTACGTTATTACGATATGGAAAGCTCTATCAAGCACTACGGACTTAAAACATTAAAAAGCAGGAGAGACACTGCGGACATGATTTACTTACACAAAGTCTTGAGTGGTCATATTGACTGTCCAGACCTTTTGTCATCAATCAATATTAGAGTCCCAAGTAAGAAAACTAGAGACAAATCATTGTTTCATATGGAAATTGCTTCAACGAGTCTCAGGCAAAATTCTTTCTTACTAATAACTTGCAATTATTATAATAAAACTTATTTTGATGCTGATATCCTGTCGTGTACCTTAGGAGCTTTTAAAAAAATTGTTAACAGAGTATTGTAATAATTAACCCTTTTCTAAATTTAATACATTACATTCATCATTTATTCATTATCACTCTTACATATTATTTGTATTTAATATCAAATGTACGTGTGTGTATGTATGTATGTATGTATGCATGTATGTATGCGTATGTATGTATGCAACTATGTATATGTACCTATGTGTGTATTTATATGTGTATATGCATGTGTATGTATATATATGTATGTATGTGTTTATACGTGTATATATATATACATTTTCTCTTATTATTTCCTTGTTTTTAACATTTCTTTGTTTTTAACCTTTCTTTGTTTTCTTTGTTTGTTTATTGCTTTTTAACCTTCTTTATCTTTATTGCATGATGTGAACATTGGTTATTGGGTTGTAACCTAACTCTTTTACTTATTTTTTCTCTCTCTCTATGCATGTTATTTTATAAACCTGTTAATGTTCCTAATAAAATAAAATAAAATAAAGTAAGTTATATCTCTAAATAGTATAAAATAAAGAGGATATCCGCGTCTGTTCGTGTGGGCGCGTAGTTCTTTTAAACTACGCAACGGATTTGAAGGATTTGGAAGGTTATATATATATAATACATGCGTATTATATATATAGATAGTATAGAAAAGTTAATATTGTTTGTAGTCAAGTCGTAAAAAAATAGTTTTGGGTGCTTACATTGCTCACGCTGGTCAAACCTTATGAAACAATGTATTATTTTATTATTAAAATGGTGCCACAAAGTGAATTTGCGAAATTCGAAGAAGATATTATTTATTTATTTATTTATTTATATATACGCCTAAAAAGGCTTTTATATAGAAGTGATACATGATGCAGTACAATAAGAAAATATGTATTATACAGGAGATATTGACAGTAAATAGATGTAATCCATTTTAAAGAAGGTAAAAAATACACACTTGTAAAATTGTGATTACAAGTATAATGAGAAAATATGAAGCAATATTAGTAAAACGTAAGAGTAACATAAAGTAAAAAAGAAATTACAACAACACTACATATAAGACAAATCATTAAAACTAATTTACCAACGCTACTCTAATTTGTAGGAATCAACAAAGTGTTGGTGTAGATTATGCTTAATTCTATATATGGAGTCAATAAATAAATCAATAGCACCCCCATACTTGTTGCCCAGATCATGCATCCTATTGGTCAGTGAGTGTGTCTGATAGTTGGTCGAGTATGTATTACAGAAGAATGTTATATTTTGTCTTGTATTCCTAGTCGCCACATGTAGTTATTATGTCTATCTCCTAAGGATAACCCCCTGTAACGCCGGGTACATGTCAGCTATTATGTATAATGTATGTATAATATAGTCAGTATAAGAAAAAATATCACAGTTTTTACAGTCCTCTTTTTGGTTTCCTGTAGATGTCTTAATTTTGCTAGTTTAATTAGTTATCTTACTGCTATAATAACTTCTTCATGTTGTGAATCCGTGGTTTTCCGTAGCACACCTAGTCGTAACTCTTAACTTGTGCCAAACAACCAAGAAAATTAATTGAAATTTTTCTTCCTTAGTTAAATATTATTATTTTAACCTAGCTTTAACCTGTTAACCATGTTTGCAAAAAGTATAAGTACACATTTTGCAGTTTGTTCAATAAACGTAGTAATAAAAATTTAGGTAAATATACTCATTGACAACTTCTTCTGAGATAACACGATATCTTTTGTTTTAAGATAACGACCGTCAGCTAAACAACTTAATGTGAACAAAGGAAACGATGCGATATATCTTGATATGATAATATCCCCTGGCAAATGTGTAAAGTGTAATTAATGTCAAATTTCACCCCAAGAGCGTTTCAAAAAGTTGGCCAATAACTCGAAACCATAGATTAACGACATTTAAAATATTTCTACTCAAATATGTGTGAAGATGTAATGAAACATATATCAAGTGAAAATACAGATCTCATGGACTGTCTTGCTAGTAAAGACTAGATTTGTAGGACACATTGAAGAGGTAGAAAAAATATTAATTTTTGCGTCTGGAGGAAACTCGTAGTACAATCGCGAAACTGGTGAATCCATATCACATATGGAATCTATATCAAATTTGGAATCTATATCACATATGGAATTTATATCACATATGGAATCTATATCAAATTTGGAATCTATATCACATATGGAATCTGTATCACATATGGAATCTATATCACATGTGGAATCTGTATCACATATGGAATCTATATCACATATGGAATCTGTATCACATATGGAATATATATCACATATTGAATCTATATCACATATGGAATCTATATCACATATGGAATCTGTATCACATATGGAATCTATATCACATATGGAATCTGTATCTGTATATATTCATATGTCAGTCACTCCTGGACACACTGATCCCTAGATGCCTATCCAACCTGATATCTTTTGCCTTCCCAAAACTTGCCCCAAGGCCCTAAAGAAAATAACGGCTTATGTCATATTTGGGGATGCTGTGTGGTTCGTACTTTTAAGGAAATGAAGGAGAGGAAATCCTGGAAAGGAAAAACTTATGAGGTTGGGTAGGAATCTGGAGTATGAATCAGAAGTGACAGACGTATGAATCCTTTTTTCCCACCGTAGTGCAATCTCGATAGAGTCCTGTTGGAGAGGTCACAGGGTCTCCCTTAACCAGTGTCTCCTGATACGCCATGCAGTAAGTACTATAAATCCGGGCACGCCTGCTAAGTCACCGAACGTAGCAAAACTCTTGAGGTGGCCTAAGGCATAGTTTTTGGATATTCGATAAATGGGTCAAATTTAAATAAAAATTGTCTCTATGCCGTTACTATAGTTTTGTCTTTTAAACGTATCCAAAATGTTTAAACCCTTTAGCTAACGAATAAAAATTAAAAAAAAATGTTCAGATAGTATTAAAAGAAAATAAAAATAATTTTTTTATTTTTAACAAAATAAAATTTTACGTACCGACTAGAAATACGAGGCATAGTGCTACATTTTTTGTGACAATTTTAAAACCAACTATGAAGCTCATACATCTATAAATAGACTACATCATTTTGGCAATAAATTTGGGAATATTGTAGACATGCTTAAAGATTCCGTATTAGTTATAAAACGAAATCTTTTTAATCATTTTACTGAGATGTATGAATTCACAACTCTGTAGTGAATACAATTTTGTTTTTATATGTATATGTTCCTTAATACATATTTAGCTTTCCGTAATCCACACTATTAATTTGAATTTACCTTAATTTAATCAAAAATCATAATTTATTGTAAATTATGTAACACAACTGTCGTAAATAAATAAATAAAAGGTATCGGGCTCTTTTTGTTTGTGCTACGAGTTTCCGGAGACCAAATAAATGGAGGGAGATGTACGTTGTATGTATGTTGGTAGCAAGATTAATAATACAGTAAAAATATTTATTTTATTTTCAAGGAGGTTTCGATAATACTGGAGAAAATAAATTAAAATATTGTCTAATATCTACATAACGCACGATATGTCTACACACAGACATCTTTTCATGGGAGTATATTAATAATATCTACGTCAATGCAACTAACTATCAGCTAAATAATTATAAAATCGCAAAGTGAAACAAATAATAAAATTTTGCGTCTTAGAAACGTAAATTAGAAATTTTTAGATAGGTTGAAAAAAAAATTGAAAAAAAATACTACAAAGGGTATTTTCATAAAAAACAATGAAAACCGTTAAAAATGTGAAGTTGGTTTAAAGTTTATCTTTCTGATTCACAAATAGTCGTTTTGGCGGCAAATCGAAAATAGCACATTTTTAATCGCTGTACAAAATATATTCTTCTACAGGGTTTTCCAATAAGAGGTGTTATTTTGATATTCAATCGTAAAAGATCAATGGTTTCGTTGCTTGTGTGGCACGTAGCGCCGTCTTCTTGAATGTTAACGTTGTCCAGATCAATACCATCCAATTCCGTCCATAAAAAATCATTAATCATCTCTCGATAGCGCAATCCATTCACCGTAACTGTTGCTCCAGCCTCATTTTCGAAGATGATTTGCATTTGATTCACTCAAGTGAATTTTAATAATTTCAATGCGTTGTTGAAGCGTGTATCGTTCCATTTTTATTAATGGCGTAGTTTTTACTTGTCAAATATTAAAAAAATGACAGCTTTAAAAGTAACATCTACCAAAATAGCGGACTATTCAAAATAACACCTCTTATTGGAAAACCCTGTACATAAAAGCAAAATAAAAATACCTTCATTTTATTCGATAAAAATAAAATAATGCGTGAAAATACCCTGTTCGTTCATAACAACATTTCGGAACAATTATTTGATAAAACCATTTATGTCTAATTTGGTTGATGGATAAAAAAAATTATAATGAATCCACTCTGATTGATATAATTTAGTACTATTATTATGGTGCTTGTTTAGTGCTTAGTGATATAATGCAGCATGCTGAACATAGAAGCATGCTTGTTTTCCAGGTAATATCATAACATAACGTAGGTACTTTAAATTAATATATTCTAGAGACGCAGCGGTGCCGCTACGTGGTATTATTTTGATGGTCAATTAGCAGCATCTTGTTTGCAAGTACATTTCCTTGCAACAACCTTGTCTGATAAAGTGATTAGCAAAGTAACAAAGGTAAGTAATATAATAAACTTAACACTGATGTTCGGGCTGTTTATTAAATTAAATCTTAGTGGGGTTTATGCTATCCTTGGGAATTTCATGAACGTATGTTATATAAGGATCTTGGCAACCCTAAGCTCGCAAATAGTATATGCAAGTTTATGCTAATTTCTCGATACACGCGTATGCAGAAAAGCGCAGGGTTGAATTTAGTACAGTTACAGACTTGACATGAAACTTGGGCGGAAAATTGTAAAAAGCGCATTTCACATATTTTTTGCGAGAAGTCCCACAAAGGCAATGTCCTTGGGTATTATAGGAATTATTATCACAATTCTATGGTAAGAATAAAACATAAACACAAAGTGAAAACTTTCTTTGAAGATAAATAATATAAAATTAAATTATAAATAGAAAAAAAAATACTAAAATGAAAACAAAAACATAAGGGTTGACAATATCATATGATAAATAAATACTACTACAGATGACTGTTGACTAAGATAAATAAATACTACTACAGGTGACTGTTGACTAAGATAAATAAACATATACTACATATGAATGTTGACTAAGATAAATAAATACTACTACAGATGACTGTTGACTAAGATAAATAAATACTACTACAGGTGACTGTTGACCAAGATAAATAAACATATACTACATATGACTGTTGACTAAGATAAATAAATACTACTACAGATGACTATTGACTTAGAAAAATATATCTATTTCGGTGTATTTTCGCCAAGATTTTATTTCTTTATAATAGTTAATGTTTGGACGCGACATCAAAGGTTGTCTGTAATGAATTGTGAATTAATTGTACATTGCAATTGGGGTATTACATTTAAAAAACCAGCATTGATGTGAAAACGATGTCCACGTTTATTATGTACATCTAACACGTATATCTTTATATTATTTATCACTGTAAATAATGGAATAAATATTGTTTTCAAAACAAAACCATACCTGATAAAAAATTAATTGAAAATGGTGATGATTTCAGCACTTAAATTAAAAAAAATAATAAATTGAAAACTTTTCTTGATTTCGCCGATGTGATCGCAATTTTACAAGAATAATAATAAAATTCTACCTTACAGCGCGGCGGCTCCATAATATTGTTTCTAAAGACCATAGCTAATTGAACGTATTCCGGGAGTGTTTCAAATTCCTATAAAAAATTGTTTTGAAAGTTGAACCTTTTAGTATTATTTTGGTCGATGTCATTACTTGGTCTGAAGTGGCGCGCATTATAACCTCTATATCAATAGCAAAATACTGTAACTATGTAGGTCTCGTTCTGTAGAAGCTTAGACCCGACAAAAGTAACGAAGAAAGCCTTTGGACTCCGGGCATATCGCAAGCTTGAGAATTCCTCGAATGGACCGAGAGGTCCTGCCAAGAATGTTCAAGGACATCGTCAACATAATCTCCCATTATTTGTACATATTATTATTATGAAAAATATAAAAGACTTCAGTTTAGAAGGCAAAAAAGTGAACCTTGCGACTAAGGAAAGAATTCCGCTCCACCAACAAAAAACCAAAACATACCAATTCTGCTACAACCTCCATCATATATGTATTTTTATCAGTCAGGCAACGAAGCTTCAGAGATTAAATTCATAGAAGATTGTCTGAATCCGTTCATCACGAGATGGATATCCGTACATATTATAACTCTGTATTACCGTATGACGTGCTGTGATTTAGTTGGCCTATTACGCCGTTTAATGGACCGGTCTATCGGAATTGGATGCTGTAGGTATTATTGATGGAGCAGGAAGGGGCCAATGAGATGAGTAGTGACGACGCTATCACACAAAGCACGGGGAGGATAAATCAATCTATTGTCTCCGGAATTAGGGTATGGATGGAAGGGTAATATATCGGATTATGATTTCATGAATATATTATTTGCACAACTGGAATGGAAGGTGGTTGGAGATATGTTACAGCTAGCTATTGAGATGAAATTCATATGCTTTCATATTTAAAAAAAAAACTAGGTGTATTTTTTTTCCTTCAATTTACAGTAAAAACTTTCTTATTTTTTCACAGTTGGCCACTGTCACCCTCACGTAGTTGAGGCTGGCTGCCGTCAGATGTCTTTGCTGTCCACCAACAGCCGCTTCCTTCACGATCAGATAGTCCTTCTAGCCAAGAGGCTGACGGACACCATGCCAGAGAGCCTCTCCGTCTGCTTCTTCGTTAATTCCGGATCCGAAGCCAACGACCTTGCCCTTAGGCTTGCCAGGGTCCACACCGGGAACAAACAAGTCATCACCCTCGACCAGTGAGTTATAAAGGCTAATTGGGGCCCAGCTTTGATACTTGTGGTACGCCATACTTAACGCTAAGGAATAATATATACAATATAATTGCTTGTATCACTGTTTCTAGAATTATGGAATAACGTCCTATGCGTTTTGATGGCTATACACAACACGGAATCGTATAAGAAGAAAAATATTAACATTTCATATTGGTTGTTGAAGGATTTGGCCCAGTCAAAATTACGAGTATGTTTTGAAAATACGATAACGAATTACCAAAAATATGTGTTGAAATCATTCTGGTGGTTAAATTCCAGTATTCATAATACTGCGGGTTGATTGCAAATAATTTGATCGATGTGTTTATTCCTGGTTGGATTTTAAACATTTAATAAAGTTTAATTATTATAAGTTTGCGTTTGGAACATTTATACCTATCATAAATAATAACGTACAGTTTTCAAAATCAGATAAAACATTATATTTGATTACACAATAATGATGACCTACAGGTTTACAAGAGGCGCGATATTGATATGCATTTAAATGCTTCCATATGCACTTTTATATCATGTGTTTAACATTAGATTTAAGCTTGTAAGCGGAATAAACCCGCTACGAACATTTCACTCCATTCAACTAATGGCGTTGTTTTCTCATTTATTTCTTTCAGCCCATAAACACAATAACAATCGCAACGTTGGAGCATCTTTAGGCGCCAGGTCTGTTCTTCGGAAAGGCCTTTTGGGTCCCATTAAAGCCTAAATAAAAGGCCTCATTAATGGCCTGGTTTGGGCCGTCTCCGCTACGATGATCGTCTCTACGCCGATTTCAGTTGAGGGTATTAGTGTCTCATTGGCAATGGCAAAAGGTTTTAGACGTTGGTGTAAAATGCTCATCACACTGCCTTCGTAAGTCTATGCTATGTTTAAATTTCGCGATTTTACAATCAATTAATGTTTATTATCCAAAAGAAGTTCTCAAACTTAAAATTGACTAATTGGTACATAAAGAGGGTTTATTACCTACTAGTTTTATTTGAAACACTATATCTAAGACCGATTTGATGTACCAATAATATTTTATCTCTTTTGGCCAAACCCTGTAAACTTTGTCAAAACCAATGTTGCACTGATTACCCTACTAATAGATTGAATGTGAATCTTATCATATTATTCTTCTCAGAGGATAATATAACGCCAAGACTTATTATTGTGTTGAATTATCATACGAAATAATTGATATGTGAATAATTGTGTTTAAACTGAGTGAAAAAAACAAGAAACCAGATGACAGGAAGAAGAACCGCTGCAGAAGTAATTGGTAATAATAATATTTTCATTTTTCCAAGTTGCAAGATGCTGTGGACCCATACAAACAATTAATGATTTTTTCATCTATTTGGAGAATTTCTTATCAATCAATTCTTTTTGGGAGCCTCCTGTAAGTTTTTGTTGTTGCCATGCAGGTGGAAAAGAGTTTTTACAATCATTTCTTTTTGGGAGCCTCGTACAAGTTTTTGCTGTTGCCGTGCTGGTGGAAAAAAGAGGTTTTATCAATCAATTCTTCTTGGGAACCTCGTGTAAGTTTTTGTTGCCATGCTGGTGGAAAAAATAGTTTAGTACGAAATCTGTCTGCCGTTGGATTTTATTATGTACGCGCACTCTTTATATATAATATTATGTTTCATAGCAACGTCGTTAATAGATTGCGCAAATGTTTACAGAAACAAAAACGGGATAAAATTGAGATAGACTTTTTATTATTATGATTGCTTATCAATTATAAACAAAAGTAAATTCACGCACGCACTAATTTTGCCAATAAATTTTGATTGATTATGAAACTGACGTCATGCTACATAATAATAATAATAATTATAATATATTCCACGTCAGTCGTAACTTTATCATCATTACTAAATAACATTTTTTAATGACAGTTATAATGTGTAAACACGTGGTTGATTCTTTGGTTCATAATACACACTAGGGGGCAACGCGTGTTTTTTTTGCAATAATAGGATAATTAAATGTTTTTAAAAAAAATCACCACAAATTTTCGTATACAAAAAGTCACTAGCGAAAACTGCTATTGAAACACGCAAAAATTGACTTCACAGGGTAACATATTGAGTTAATGGTTCCTAATAGCCAAGCTGTGCAAATTCTCCCCGGTGAAGTCATTCGTATCTTGATTTAAACGCGAAATGCAATTCCACCGTAGCTTCTTGGGAATAGGTATTTTGTATGCACATACAAACTGCACACAAAGTACACTTGCCTTGAACAATGCAGTCGTAAAAGAAACAAACGCGTGCTTTGTCTGGCTTCTTTTGTTTGCTCAAACTGCAGTGGGAATTGCCTTTTTTGCAATGGACGCGATCGTTGCTTTTTTATCCAACGAATACTGTTGAACGGCTCAATATTATTTTAAAAAAAATGTTTTTTGATTTGACTCTTTTTAGCTTGTTCAGGAGAAATATTTGAATTGTCAAATTATCCTTCTGGGTTAGCTCGTACTCAACATTTCTAACATTTAAAAAAAGCGCCGGGAATTTTATCGGCCCAGAATGTCGCAGGTATCCGGACATTATACATAATATTTGAAATTCCAACACTTTTATGATTACCTTACTTATATTCTCGTAGGACAACCGTCTTTATACCGTTAAGATACCCCCAAAAACGTCATAAGTAGTTAATTTTAGTAAAAAAAATGAACCAACTATATTGTGAGGCAGACATGAGAAACGTATTAAATAATTTAAATGCCTAAAAATAATAAGCAAATTAAAGATTCAGGAAAAATCTAATAATATTTTCACTACTGAGATCTAAAATTAACACTTCCAAACAAGGCTAACAAAACATGCAAATTGATTTTCAGGAAGATTTGATATTATTTATTAAAATAGTCTTATATTTGATGAGTTTCCAGAGATTGATAGCGGGTTGTTTTTCATCCTGACATTGACTTATAATCCCAACATCCTTCTTTCATGGTCGGAGCTTTAAAGGTCGCAGCTTGTTTTTAATCGTACTTGGCCTTGATGTGAAGGTGTGTTATTATGGTGTTTAGGATGTTTCCTATCAATGATGTTTGTTGCAGCGCATACCATGGCCACCTTAACACCATGATTGACATCTCCCCGTACAAGTTTAGGCTTCCCGGAGGACCGGCACAACAAGATTGGGTTCATGTGGTGAGCAAAAATTAAATATATATATCATTTTTATTTATTTAGCTTCGTGGTTAGAGCGTTGTCCCGGTAAGACAAAGGTTCTGAGTTCGATCCCCACTTGCCTTTTTATTTTCAGTGTTTAGTTCTGTTTCGCGTTTAATTTAGATTTATTAATATTATCATCTTCTATGATTAAAAATTATATTGATTTGTATAACCTTCAAAAGTTATTCCAATACATTTAACATTCATTCTAGATACATGTAAACAAGTCATTGCCCAATTTATTTCAGAAAGAGAACATCAAATTTAATATAATTTAACTATAGAAACTACGTAGCTTTGTTTATCAATGTTAAAACAATGTTGTTGTTAAACAATGTTTTGTAATTTTCATAGTGATATATTTTCCATCTTGCATGGTGGAGTATCTAGTTTCGATTTTATTTCGTTTTTTACTTTTTATTTTTATTTTGTCTTCTATTTTCTTTTTGATTTTGCTTTGATTTTTTTTGATCTTGCTTTGATTTTTTTGTACATAAATAATACGTATCCGATACACTACCTAGGTTACACAAATAATACGTATCCGAGACACTATCTAGGTTAAATAAATAATAAAATTAATTAAATAAATATTATTTTTTAATTTCAAATATATTATTATGTATTATGTATTTTTAATTTTAAATGTATTATTTTCTCTTTAAATGTATTATGTAGATTATATTTTCATATTATAAAATGAAGGCCTCAGCACGGGCAAGCCACCCAGTGAGGCCTACATTACTGGAAAACTTAAAATGTAAAAAATATTGTACAAAATAAAAAAATAAAAAAAATACGTACCCGATACACTACTTAGTTCACATAAATAATATGTATCCGAGACACTATCTAGGTAACACAAAAAATACGTATCCGAGACACTATCTAGGTAACACAAATAATACGTATCCGAGACACTATCTAGGTAACACAAATAATACGTATCCGAGACACTATCTAGGTAACACAAAAAATACGTATCCGAGACACTATCTAGGTAACACAAATAATACGTATCCGAGACACTATCTAGGTAACACAAATAATACGTATCCGAGACACTATCTAGGTAACACAAATAATACGTATCCGAGACACTATCTAGGTAACACAAATAATACGTATCCGAGACACTATCTAGGTAACACAAATAATACGTATCCGAGACACTATCTAGGTAACACAAATAATACGTATCCGAGACACTATCTAGGTAACACAAATAATACGTATCCGAGACACTATCTAGGTAACACAAATAATACGTATCCGAGACTACCTAGGTCACAAATATAATCCGATAGATCTTTATAATCATGCAAAGACAGCAGCCAAAAATATGGTAATTAGTTAAGGACAATATTGGTAATTCTTGACTTAAGATATGATCGAGAAAAAAGACGGAAAATAATTTCTCATTTTTCTTGATTTCTTATTTTAACATTCAAGGGAGAAAAATTATATTTTTCGAATTTTGCTATTTTATTAAGAATCTCTTTAAAATATTCGTAATCCGGTTAAAAACGGGATTGCAGGCCCCGAACGAATGAATTGAAAGGTTACCTAGAAGTTTTTAGTAAAATACGATCACGATGTCGGAACACGTGTTCAGAAAAATTCTAATATTTCAGCATTTCGTCATTACATGTTATCAAGGTAAATGCAGGGGCTTGAAAACGTATTCCGATATATATATAACGAATTTACTAAAAGTTTATCAGGGAACAGCCGAGGTGTTCCAAACCGTTATTCGTGACTATCTCAGAGCGGGTTTTGCAATTTCACGACTCAATGCTAATATTCCGTTTTTTCTCACTGGTGTGCAGAAAGTATTGCCACTAAATACATACATATTATTTGACAGTTGCTTCGTACACAAAGATTTGTGATACTTAACATTGTATGAATAGTATTTCTTATTATATTTACAAATTTTGTCAGGGTTCTTTTAAGAAAATTAATTAGCAGTTGGCAAAGCGGGGTTTCTGCTTGAATGTGTTATTTTAAGAGAAAATTTTTATATTGGTTGAAGTGAAAATCTTGCATGGCGATCATCATCCCGTATGGTCTAGTGGCTAGGATAGCTGGCTTTCACCCAGCAGGCTCGGGTTCGATTCCCGGTACGGGAAATATCATAACAATTTTTTTTACGTGTCTTATAAATATTAATAATTTCGTGGTTAAATAATGTTACTAAAAGTTCCTTACTAAAAGAAATTTCTTTTGGTTAAAATTTAACGGAAATTTAAATATAAACGTATTATTGACTATTTATTCTTAAATATATTTAATTGTCAACTTTGTATATAGCCGTTTAGCAACATCACCCTTTTAATTAATACATATTTAATAAGTATAAGGAATATTGCATGAAGGAGAAATTTTTGAGGTCTTCTTTCGAGAATTCTGTATGTTAGCACATCCCCCTGGAAAAGACTTATAGTTTATTTGTGAAAACAAGGCAATAAAAAAATCAGTCAATTAAATCAAAACCGATTTAATCTTAAGAATATACCTTGTTATTTTTTTTTTATAAATTAGCAATACTCATTTTTCTCCGTGCATCACAAACATTACATGTACAAAAAAGTTATTCAAAGAGTTAATTAAATTTATCTACTATTTCTGAAACCTCATTCAATAGCAGCGTCCTCTTGTCATGCTGTGCTGTGCTAGAGCATCTGTTCTAGCGGGCGGTATCTGAAGTCGTGGTGACGACTACGGTTGAAGTTTTCACGCACTTAAAATCGTTAGTATTCCAAGAGGGGCTATCAATCGAGTTATTAAATTATATTAAGTATTGGAAACTCCACATGGTGTACGAATCTCGGATAATTTCCATGCTTCCGCATGTATAGGATTATGCCTAGTATTTTTTTTCTGGATTCCTTCCGGCATATTTATGTATTTAGTTTGGTGCGGAGACCATACACCACTAGCATACTTCATTTGAATACCTGCACTACCTAACGGATATATAATAACACAAATCCTGTGTATTCAAATTAAAAACGATATCATGTTCTTAGGCCCCCGTGCCAGATACCTACCGCGGCAAGTACCGCAGTCCTCGCGACGGCACTACGGAGGCCGAGCTGGGGGCGCTGTACGCAGGGGACGTGGGGGCCATCTGCGAGGACCTCCGGAACCGGGGACAGGGTGTGTGCGCCTACATCGCCGAGAGCCTCCAGAGCTGTGGGGGGCAGATCATCCCGCCGGAGGGGTACTTCAAGAAGTCTTACGAGTGAGTACCTACCTGAATCATATATAAAAATATCATGATATCGCTAAAGGTTCTCAGTTAACCAGACCACTTCATCCGCAGGTAATAGAAACAATGAGTTGGACCATGAAACGTCATTTCACATTAGTGTGAATCGCATTTACGCACACCGTTTAAGCCTGTGATAGACCACGTTATTTGTATATGAAACCACTGAAAAATAACATTTCCGAAAATTGTGGTTTGAAAGGTTTTACCAAAACACAGTCAATATGTGAATAAATCTTGAAAATTAAAAAAAAAAACATTTGTGCTATGCAGGTGAGGGGAAGAGAAGTGTAGTGAAAGTTGATGCAATTATCGTTGGAATAGAATTTTATTTGTTCAACTTTCATTTTGTTTCGAATTGGCAATTGTCACCGAGCAAATTACGAAAGTACTAAATCTATATTACATTCCATCACCTTTCATTGGAGCTAGAGCTATCGGGCTTGTAAGGGATAATGGGGCATTGTTAAACTAATCGACTATCAAAGCAAGTAATATTCCTTGATTAGTACTAGGACCAAGTTGTTTGAAACCCCGCTATATTTGACATTGACATAAAATCCACAGTCGGCGCTTTTTTTTTAGTTTAAATTTGACTTATGACACTAGATCTTCAGCGTTGATCAAATTTTAAGGAGGGTTGTTAGATCAGGCATCAAACCAATGAAACAGGGTGCGGCAAAACAGACAGTGCTGTTTTGAAAGGCTATTAAAAAAACCTACAGAAATGTGGTTTATTTTATTTTATTAGGTACATCATTCCGTTTTATGCATCAAGTCCTAAAGATGACATCAGAAAGATGATGCCCCCCAGCAGCGATACATTGATGAAGGCGATTTCTGAAGTTTATGGCCGCATTTATGTAAAAAATATGACACGAAGAACCACAAATGAAAAAAATATTTACATTGGACGTCTAGATGATTTCAAAAATATTATATAAATAAAAAGGCACACCGTAACAATAATAATAATGACTGACACTATACTAACTTTGGAACCAAGTGACCTATCAAAATTACACAATAATTGTTTTAATTTATTGCACAAAACTTAAGGTATATCGGCAATTTCCCTCCGAATTTGATCCTTGAGTTCTTTAATGATGGGAGGCCAATGCTTAAAAACATTTTACAATAGGAAGAAGTCGCAAATTGTAGCCAAAAAGCCCGCTAAGTGGCGACGAAAGAGTGTCCATTTTCAAGAAACGTGCGGACAGCGAAGCCAAACCATGATAACGACTGAAAACGGCTCAACCCTCCCGACACAAAAAGACCTCTCTCAGGTTCATAACCCCGCCACATGGGATGTACCGTCCTTTCAAAACTAA
Organism: Hesperophylax consimilis; assembly: GCF_061612785.1. Lineage (NCBI taxonomy): Eukaryota > Metazoa > Arthropoda > Insecta > Trichoptera > Limnephilidae > Hesperophylax > Hesperophylax consimilis. Next base: position 2,710,349 of record NC_142841.1, on the reverse strand, counting down.
ACTGTTTGCTTTGTTGTACCCAGTATATTGAAACATCTGGTAGTAACCAAATAATAGAAAATCAGACGTGAAACACCCACATTGCAAAGAAGACGAGAAAATCCATAGAATAAAAAAAATATTTTTTACCATCCCTGTCAACCCTCACCCCCTCTCCCAAAGGTTGTGCATATAAACCATAGTTTAAGGAATAATTATACCAGCCTGAAGATGGCTATAATAAGCTGAAACCGACAACGGTTAAAATATAAAAAAGCTGGAAATTTTTTTTTTTTTTCAATATGTAATTATAATGGAATTCCACCACAGTATTAAAAATAGAAATATTAAGCTAATGGTTTTCAATATGAGATTTACCGATTTTGAAGTGGCAAATAATGTCAAAAAATTCAAAATGGCACGATTGCTGATATGATAACGACGTCCAATGTGACAGAGATTCAAACAACTAGGCCCTTTTGACGGCTTGAAAAGGTTAACGGTTTGTTTTGCGGTTTGTAATACAAATTAGCATTTGTAAATTATAAAAAAAATTTATAAGCAATCATTAGTCGCTTTAAATATCCATACAATTTGAAAATATCTCCCGAGTAAAAATAAATGCCACCGACGGGAATTGAACTCACGCCTTCTGATGCCCGGTCAGGTGCTCTGAGATCACTGAGCTACGTCGGCTTATTTCCAACACGCCAAATAATTCAATATGTTCTAGTACTCCAATAAAAAATTACTGCTTATTTTTTTTCAGCTTTAAAATAACCAACTTTATTTTGTAGGAAATGCTTTGTTAGTGCTAAATTTCCCACTAGATGGCGTCGAGACATATTATATCTACATTTGTTGGTGAAATATTTTGACTTGTCAAATATTATTATTTTTTTTAATGATAAACTTATGTTTATAAGACAAGGTTTTTTTGCATAGCACAAAGGATAACAAATTATTATAAGCAATAATTAGTCGCTTGAAAAATCCATACAAATTGGAAATATCTCCAGAGTTAAAATAAAATTAATTTTATTTTCGGAATATAAATTATTTTGCTATGCATAAAAAAACCTTGTCTAATAAACATATTTCATCATTAAAAAAATATCTTTGAGACCTTGTTTTCATATAGAATTATAGAATTTATCAAAATACATAGAAAACATATTAATTTAGATTAGAGGCAATGCTAAAAATCAGCTGCACTCCAGCTCCGGGATGAACAGCTAATCAGTGACCTTTTTGTCAATATTGTAGTGTACGTCAAATATTATGTTGTGTTACTAACTAATGATCTATCGAAATAATGTCAGTAGACGAGATGGCTTTGCTTTTGGGTCTCATCTAGGCGTTGTATGTTCAATTCCTTGGCTGGCTAAGTCCGCCATCACAACACAAGTAGCATTTTCCGATTACTGTGGTGGTAGTATTAGATTTTAAAATATTATCGAGTTATTCGAAACCCGAGAATGTTTTTATTAGTATAACTATTATTTATAATCAAAAATATCACTATGAATCCAGTGCAAGTTTTATTGCCTTCAAGTGAATTAATTTATAATATATTCATATGCAATGAAGTTATTTAATTACGCTTTGAAACGGTTTTCCATGATATCATAAATAAATAAATAAAAGCATTACTTTATACCAATCAAATTAATTTGCATATTGCATGGTGGAAGCAATTTGCCTAGCAAAACCGCATTAGATTGAAGTAGCATTGATAAATGATTGCGGAAAAAGGCAAATTAATCAACAACAAATAAAGTTAAAAATATAGCCGGATAAATGTGATGGATCGCCATGAAATATGGGACGACAACATGAATTCAAAAGTTTTAAAGTTAAACAAACTTTTAAAAGTAATCCAAAATGAAAATCTGTAAAATAAGGTCTTCGTTAATCTTTTACATTCATCAATGATCATTTCTATCGTTGAAGTTTCAGTTTTTTGATGTCCGTCAAACTTAAAAGTTTTAACAGAATTCGTAACCTATTTTTTTAAATGTGAAATCGCAAAAGAGGCCCAACTGCTCCCAACCTTCTAGAGGCAGTGAGACTATGGCTTCTCCAATTGGGGTATGTTCAAGGTAGTGGGGATGGGAAAGAGATGGAGAAGAGGAACGTGGGGAAGTCCCTGGATGTTCAGATATTGTCACCAAATTATGGCCAAAGCCATTTCAAGTAACGTTTCAATTCCGAATGGTGGTCTTACACCAGGGCCATATTGAGAGTATCTTAAATATACTATATATTATATGTGAAACAACATAAATTTATCAAATAAAATTCGCGACCTTTGGATTGCTAGTCGAGAGCTTTTCCCCACAACCACGGGGGTTACGACAAATGCTTGTATTGCGGCGGGAATTGAATACGCAATTAATAGAAAAATGCAATTATGCCACTGTATATGAAAGGTTGACCCAATAATGTTCATAAATTTTGAGAAATCAGAAATAAATTGCTTTCAATTCATAACTTATAAACCACGCGAATTCGAACCTTCAACTTTCAAATTAGTGTCAAATGCGTAGATCACTAAGCTAAAAAGATGTAATTTGATATCGATACAGCATCGATAATATGGAATATCCAACTGTTTTTTTTCTACCGAAAACATAAAGAAAAAAACCATAATGAGGGCATTTTTGTTAAAATTTTATGTTGACGAATGAATTTTCTATAATGATTTTGATTTACGTGAATATAGCGTTATTGACATTACGACGGCCAACGTCTGTAATAGCTGTCTTACCAGCCAGTGAGGTTTTCTGCGTCATAATGACGTAGCCAGTTTGAACCATTTTTAAAATCGATAATTATGAATGAAAATTACTTATTTTTAGTACGATCAGAATCAGAAAAATAAACTTTAAATATTCCGCATATGTTTGATGGTATCCATAGTCTGTGAAAATATCCCAAACGTTAGACTTTCAACAAGTCTTTCCTGTTCGAAAATATTTTTATTCATTATGTTCTGTCATTTACTAGTCATCACTTTTTGCGCTCTTCTTGTTATTCTTCTGAGTCGTTGTCTCTATCTAATTCCCTTCCATGCTCCAATTACTGTCCTGATAAACCGAATCCCACTCGTAATGGTTCCGCTATCCTGCACGCCAAGGGGCACCGCGGACACCAATGTTCCGGACGCTTGTGATACTTGATCATCCTCCGCATCATCCTCTGCATTCCACTTTGCTAGTGACTGTTCCAGGTTCATTTGACTCTTCTTTTGTTATCCTAACACCTGATTTGTATCTTTCCCCAGGTACGTGCGCGCCGCAGGAGGAGTGTGTATAGCCGACGAAGTGCAGGTGGGCTTCGGTCGCGCGGGTAGCCACATGTGGGCTTTCGAGACACAGGGAGTGGTGCCGGACATCGTGACCATGGGCAAACCCATGGGCAACGGGCACCCTGTGGCTGCGGTCATCACCACCAAGGCCATCGCCGCCAGCTTCAGAGACACCAAAGTCGAGTACTTCAATACGGTGAGAACCTAACAACTAATATAGTGGAGTTCTACAACGTCATTGAGTTGCATAGAATTAATTATAATTAACAATAACTAGAATAGGAGGAAGCGTAACGAGACAGGTGGTAGATAATTGGAAATAGTGTTACAATTTTAGCAGGAATAACATTTAAATTACTACTTTATATTTCTATACGTAGTTAACCACTCGAACGATTTTTGGAATACTATGGCAAGCTTGCATAAACGTCTTGAGCGTTCGCTTTCTGTAATGTGCGAAATTTATAGAACCCAAAAATATCAGATGAACGGCGAAATCTAGGTCGAGTCATTGACTTCATCAAACCGCAGTAAGCAGGTCATGTATTAAGTTTCCATATTTATATTTTGAGGAATGGTATAAATTAAATCGAAAACACTCGAGTGGTTTTAATTAAATTAAATTTGATTATGACACTTGTCAAAATCAACATAATCAAAATAAAAAAATATTTATAATGTAAAAAGAAAGTTAAGCGCCTACCTGAAAAAAATAATCTGTTTTTGACAGACCGACGCGAAGCGACGAAATTATAACAACTGTTTTTACATAATATGTTCTCCAAGTTTTATAAATCCTAAATTTAGGCAAAAGCAAAAAATGTTTTGTTCGTTGATTGGGATGTCCATTCATCGTAGTGATGCGGATTTGGCGTCGGTACTGGGTTTAGTTCTTAATTATGCTTTTATTTAACTTTTTTTTATTGTACGACAGATTATTTATCACGTTTCAGTACAAGATTTCGTATACAACGTTTGGGAAGAAATTTGTTTCAAAAAACATTTCAACTTATTTAGAAATTTCATTCAATAGCACAATTATCTTGTTATGCTATGCTATGCTTCAGATTTTATTACAAATTGTCATCTTTTAAATCAAACATGATACTCGACAAGTCGTAGAATTTAGATAATTTATTATAGTTAATTAAATTATCTTTTGTCCATTTTCTCATACCAGCCCCCTGTACACGAGATAATCACGCAAGCGACATGTCGTAATCTCTGTATGTAGGTACTCACTACTCACTATTATAAGTTAGTTTGACAGCAAGACTGAAACTGCCGCGCCGCGTTGTTTACCAGATCGGTGGCAGCATTGGCCTCTCAACATCCAGTCAAACACCGGCTCAGTCAACACCCATGTTAAAAATAGCACGATCCACGTGCGTTTGACATGTCTGGCTTTTGTAGCGCTGATAAAGACGTGTCAATAATAGTACCTATCTATTGAATGATATAAATAACTCTATTTATATGATAAATGTTAACACATCAGTTTGTTGATTTCCATTAGGGATATTTTGTGTAATAATATTGTAACGATGTCAGCATAGCTAACTTTCTTGTTGTATTTTCGTTTATATTTGAATGTGTTCCAATTTGAAATAGTAAAACAAAAGTGAAGGATTTGGTTTTGGCAGGTGGATTATTGGCGGGAAACATGCAGCGTTACGAAGGCGAGAAAAGCTGTTGTGGAATAGTGACTTGGTCTGAGATTGGTTGAAGTTTTGAGAAATTTACTGTGGACGTGGTGTAATAAGCATGATTTGAATGGGAGGTAGAGAGTATGTTGAATTATTATATAAATCAAAAGAAATGTGTTGAGCTAACAAGGAACAGTAAATAATATTCTTGGGAAGAAGATTTTTTTAAACAGATAAAAGCTGGCGCCAATATTTTCAGTCGTGCCTATTTACTATGTCTTTGCTAAGGCATTAGAGCGCCGGGTTCTTTCATATTAGCTAAGCGTTTGCTGTATCTTCAAATCGACCGCAATTCGCCAAAACAAGTTTTAAATTAAATATAAAATAAGACAATCTGCAAAGAAAGTGATATTAAATACAAAATCTTCCATGAAACATTTCATTTTCTGGAACAACTTTTTATTTAACTTACTTTGAAGGTTATACCCATAAATGTAATATATCACTGAAAAAGAAGATAAAACCAATAAATCTGAACGAAACATGGAAATAAACAAGATACAGAAAAATAAAAGATCACAACTACGAATCGAACCCAGGATCTCTTGTCTTATTGGGACAGCCGTCTCAACTACTCGACCATTGGGACCTATTTATTAAACGTCATATTTGTCGATCTCATATTTCAAATTTAAAATTAAAAATATCATTTCATACAACTAGTTTTTCCTATATTTTGGCAACTTTATTTTTAAATTATCACAAAGTATGTAACGAAATTGGTTTTTATCCTAGATAGTGTCTCAGATAAACATATCCGATTTTTTTGTGGTTACAACACCTATCCCGGTTAAACAAAAGATCCTAGGTTCGATTCCTAGTTGTGTTCGTAATATTTTCTTTATCACCACCAATTTTTTTTTTCATATTTCAATTTTACTGATGTAATGATAATTCACTTACACCGATGTAAAGATAACATTATTTGTCACAAATAAACAAAAAAATGAGTTTGCATAGCTTATCAGTTAACCTTCATAAAAAAATAATCTTTAAGATTTGGCCTCATAAATCAAATTTATTCATCTTGAAACAGCAATCCTTGTAGTACTTTACGAAGATCATTCTCTCGGCATGCATGAATCATTTATTACATTAAATATCACGACGCTATCATTCATGCTTCTGTTTTTATCCGGCCGCGTAGAACTAAAAAACCGGAATTTTGTTATGACAACTTATCAGTTGTTTACTTGTCAATAAATCTTATCAATTTAAGTAACCGCTCAGTGAGTAAGTGATAACTGGCACTTCAATTGGATTATTTTATTTAATGCTTGCATCTGGCATAACAGTGCTTGAGCAGATTGAGGGCATTGAGCGCAATTAATTTTATTATCAGTTTTTGTCTCAAGTGGTGCTCAGGTCAGACGTATTATGAAATAATATTTGTAAGAAGCACCCTAATGCTAAATGCACGGCCCTGTTACATAATATATATATTAATGTGTTTAAAAAAATAAAACGTGTTTTAAGAGTGTAAATAGTTTTATATGAGTTGCAAATATGTATTTTTTTGTTTGTTTATTATCTAAAACAGAACAGGAAAATAAACAATTTTACTATTAAAAATGTTAATTTCGGTGGTCCGTAACTTCGGTTCAATGAACTCTAGGACAGGTATTTGCTTTGAGTTTAAGTTTCGATTTGAAATTTGAAACTGATTGTGGAAATAATTCATACAAGCGGTAAATTAGGTATGCACCAATTTTTTTTGATTTTCATTAATAAATAATTTAAAACAATTGATTTAGATATTTTGACAGATTTTTCCAGTTTACTTACGGTGTTTTTTTCGATAGATAAATTTTGGATCGTCTCTAAAATTGACATTGTTTTAGTTTAAAAGGCAATGATCCTGAGGCAAACATATTTTTTTAATAAATACTTACAGCTTTACATATATCCTACCATTATAATACCCGTGATTTTTCAGGGGTTTGCGCTAGTACGACTAATCAAGATAACATTATAGATCAATATCAGATAGATATTGCAATTTACGATATGTTTAAGTTTTCTTTAAAGGTAAAATACAAATTAGTAACAAGAATAGCAATAATTTTTTTAACTGTTTAGCTTTCGTCACAGATTTCTCCAACAATGGTTCTCACTTTTTTCTTATCAACACTTTACAATGATCGTCTTTGTTGAATTTTTGGTAGTCAGTATAATTAATTTATCTGTTTTTAGATGCTAGTCTCTTGATGCACAATTACGCTAACATAACATTTAATTTTAGCTGCAGAAGTTTTGAAATGAAATAAATGAATTTCAGAAGTGAAATAAATGATCGAACCTAATTTATTGTAACGCTGTTTTCTGCAAAAAATCATTTGGCTGAAGCGTTTTATATGCGACGTACTTATACTACATAGTATACAAAAATAATTTCATAAATAGAATATTAATACTGGAAGAATCATAATATATTATGTCGTATGTTATATTTAAAAGTAAATTACTTGAAAACTAAACAATATTCCCGCACGTGTCTTGTCTGTTGATTCTACTCTTTGTTTCTCTCAGCTTTCTCGTTTCTTCGAAACTGAAGTTGAATCTCTGCAGAAATTTTCGGTTGTCTGCCTTCGTATTTCTATTAATGCCAGTCTTTCTGAAAAAGTAAAATCTAAACAAGTTTTTCTCCAACAACTCCCTCAACACGGATATGGAAGGGCTTCTTAAGGAGAGGAAAATGGGGAAAATCCATTTCGCAGTGTACACAGGTATTGAAGGGATCAATAACGGTTATTCGATGCATCATCAGCATTCCAATTTATCAGTGTTTGAACGATTGCAATCTATTAGTTGATGTCGGAGAATTTATTAGGCGGATAGCCAGTTTTGATATTAAGGTTTTTTTTAATTTAGGTACTATAGACAAAAGCTGTAGGTATACCGAATTTAGGTGCTATGGACAAAAGCTGTATACCGAATTTAGATGCTGTATACAAAAGCTAAATATCTAATTTTGGTGCTATAGACAAAAGCTAAATACCGAATTTAGGTGCTTAATCGTGGGGCGAACTTACAATTTATATACGTTCAACAGTTGTTTATTATTATCTATTATGGATATGTTTGTTCAATGGAACCCATATACCTGAACTAGTCACTTAAGAAATAACCTTAATATAATGAAATACTTTTTAGGGAGATTGCTTCGCCTGGAGGAGATTCAAATTTAATGTCAATCAATTTTCATCCTATTCGAAAGTTTAAATTCGACGAGGTTAGTTTTGTTCTAACAGGAAACGATTTCAAAGAAACTAACCATTATTTGCTTTGAAGTTTTCCCTGCCATTGTCGTTTCTGTGACCTTTTAAGGGTTTACAAATAATGAATTCACATGACCTATTCTATCGTTCATGTAATGATGGAATTGGTCTATACGACAGGAGGTTTGAAACTTTGGTTGGACATTTAAAAATAATATATTTATTTTATAGGGATTGGAGAACCAATAACATTCAATCGCCGATTTCGTGGCATTCTAACGATAACAGTTTTCTATTCAGTGGATATTCCTTTGTGATTTTTGTGATGAGTTCTTTTTTTCAATTACCCGATGCATTGTGCGCCTCTAAATATGGTTGGTGGGAAGCGTGGGAAGCCTGTGAAAGTTAATTGTAATGACACCGTCATTGGAAGCTCCCTAATTGATTTGTTCAATTTACCCGTGAACGCACGGAATACATTATTGTTTGGGCTTTCATATTGTATTAATTGATTTTGCGATTGTTCTATCCATAATTAAATATAATTTCGAAAAGATTTGTTTTTAATAATCGCACGGAATAGGATATATTACTGAAATGAGATAAAATTATTAGTTTTAAAAATGAAATAATATAATCCTTCAATACTGTTCAATGTGTTCTCTTCTCCTAAAGTTCTGATAGACCAGTCTTAAAAACGGCAAATTCACATCCGGAAAAAAAGCCGGCCATAAGAATGTTGCAGATGCATTCGTCGTATTTCTCGAAAGTGCAACGGTGTCACATTGAAGTACAAAAAAGGTTCTTTGGAACACCTTCCATTCCAATACCGGTTAAACACGCAGTCTTCCCACCTGATGCTTGTGTTCCAAAAATAGCGATCCGCCCAATAGAGGAATTGGTCGTTTCGAGCAAAGTTTAGTGCTTTTTTTCATTCATCAAAGACGTACCTACTCAGGGTCAGCAGTGATATACAAAATACACAATTGTTATTCTATGGCCGAGTGTAGCGCTACTCATGATCTCACGACTGTTGATCCCCCGATAGTATTGTTGATAAATATTTTTGCCAAAAGTAATGCCGCGTCCCCAAAGGATTATTTTGCGAATAAAGTGTCTGAGGGATGAAATGGAAGAGGGAACAACTATCTCTGAGAACAACTGTCCGGGGATTCGCTGTTTGGGGTATCAACTGTTGGGTATCAATTGTCAGGGGATCAAGCGTCATGGAATCATTAGAAATGTAGCAAAATCTATCACAATTAATTGTAACTGTAAGTTACTCGTATACTATAATAATAATAATCCTGATGGCACGATGAAAATATGAAAGGCTCGTCCTTATAAACTATGCAAATAGCGAAGCTCTTCACTTTACAATTGTCATGAAATTAATAATTTCACACTATATCTCAGTATGGCGGGAACCCAGTATCCTGCGCTATCGCTAACGCCGTGCTAGACGTGCTCGAGGGAGAGCAGCTCCAGGCGCAAGCTTGGCGCGTGGGCGAGCACCTGCTGCAGTCCCTACGCATGCTGGGCGCGCGCCACGCGCTGGTGGGCGACGTGCGTGGGCTGGGCCTGTTCTCCGGTGCAGAGTTGGTTCTGGACAGAGAGGAGAGGACGCCGGCGACGCTTGTGGCGCAACACGTGGTCTCAAGGTCAGTCCAGCATATGATACCCTATTGTAATTTATCCCTTGTAGGAAATACATACACTTATTCCATTCCATATTTAAAAATATATATAATTCAACGTGTATTTTCAACGTGTCATATTGAAACAATTTTTTGACCACTACCCGTTGAGCTTATTATTGCCATTTTTAGAGTGGGGCAATTATTTCTTAAGCTATCCGTTTTGCGAAGCTTTGATATACGCGCGTTATATAAAATTATCATAATATTTTTTGTGGATAGATAAATATCTTCACATTGATCAACATGAGATTTAAATTTCTTCGTTAATATTGCAATGTACCTGTAACCAGTGATTTTAAAACATCTGAATGGGATTGTGACTTATTTTTAGGATGAAGGAAGAACACATCCTGATCAGCAGCGACGGTCCCGATAGCAACGTGCTGAAGTTCAAGCCACCCATGGTGTTCACAGAGAGGGATGTGGATAGATTGATCGCCACATTAGATGTCATCTTGTCAGAAGTGGAGGCTGAGATGGGACCCAGAACACTAACACTCGAGGTAATGTTTTTCCCCGATTTTTTTTTTGTTCAGTTGAAAACGTCAATGGGTCTCCACAAACCAGCATCTCCCGATCTGGCAAACCACGCATCTGGTGGGCCGGCGCATCCTGTACACACCTCACCCGATGAACCTGTGCACCGCTGCTACTTGGGGTGATCTATGGCAGGGGTGTTGGTTTTACAATAAATGGTTCCAGGGACGGTGGTACCCAGAATTAAATCAAAATAATAATTATTATATCATTATTTTGATTTAAATTTATTTCATTTTCTCACTATTCTTTTTTTATGATGCTTTCTAAAAAATACGTTAATAAATTTGATTTTTAATAAAAAAATACTGCTGGTCTTCAAAACAAAGAAAAGGACAAGGAAAAGACGACCTCAAACTTTACTTTTCTTTCTTCCATCTCAACAAATAATGTATTAATTAGTTGGTGGGATTCGAAAGATCATTTAAAAAAATAATCGTACTGTTTTATTTGATTATTAGTATTCGGCAATTAAACTGTGTAACCCTAGTAAGATAAACGTAAATTATTAAAAATATCCAATCTACATAAGTGAAGTTATCATTATCGAATCCAAATGAAAAAAATATGTTTATCCTTTCTTTCTTATGCCTTGAATGTTGATCAATTAAATTTTCGTAAAATAGGACGAAGTTACAAAAAGCATTATTAATTCCTATTTGCCTGTTTTATAATATAGGGATCTCGTATTAGGTATGATATCTAATTTATCTGATAAATTATATTGCAGTATAATAACGTTGTCTGTTCGTATCTCAAAACGTATTAAACTTGTTGACCTGTGCCATTATATGAAACTCCAGTACGAAAAGACGTTTTAGTTAGATAACGAGTTTACCCCTGTAAATATTGCGTTAAAGATATTATAATAATTGTATTTGTTTCAAAGTTAATTGTATTTGTCTCCGTGTAATTTACATAGTTGTAAAAGTGTATTATTTGAAAGTTACTATCACAACCCAATCGGGCAGATAATAATGTTTTGAAACACATTAAATTGTTAATCGAAAACTTGGCTTCCACTTGGGGAACTTCCAACCATACTTTTGAAGAAAAGTAGAGTTACGTGACTTCATTGTATTTGCTTGATATCGACTGTGAAAAGTCAATCACAAAGAAAGAAAATTCTTTTTAACTGTACGCTTTAAAATGAAATAAAAAGGAAATTTGTAATATCATGTTACGTACAATAGTACTTACGGAAAAAAATACAATTATTGGTTTTATACTTTCTTTGTTATGAGTAAACACTGCAGGTGTGCGTTATGTGAACAGTTCACTGAGAGGAAAAATGAACTCTGCGTAAGCAGGAACTAGTTATGCGCGTATTTTCTAAGGTACCGAAAGGGTGTTATTTTCATCAATAACTGTTTTATCTTCTTTTAACAATTTTCGACTAATTACTAAACGTTGGGAATATCAATAAGTTAATTTTAGTGTCTTAAACGTAGCTCAATATCTCAATTTTTTGTTCTAGCAGGAGTTACAATCTTTGAATGTGGGATCTGTTCCATGTGTTATTAAGCTCTTGGACCTAATAATCTTGAAAGCACGATCTCTGAACTTAGTATCTGGACTACGTCTTAGGTCCTCCGTCCTTTGAATAGTTATTGTTGGTATTCTCGGGAATATAATATTATTTTCAACAATCCCAAAATCATGTCAATTAAACAAATCTTTTCTAAAACAATACATACTCCTCTAAATTCATAATAAAACACAAGAAACAGCAAATAATACACATATTTATTAGAAGCACTAGATATCAATGCATAAAACAAATCCAATAAGCAACTACGAATATATTATTTAGACAAAAATTCTTATATTACAGTATTTTTCTATAACATAGTTCCACTCTCATTCAAAAATCACAACCTAATAAGATTTAAAATTCAAATAAAACGCTGGAAAGATTTGAAATAGAAAATATACACACACCGAATCATACTGAAACAGAAATATACACACACTAAATAATACTGAAACAGAAATATACACACACCAAATAGTACTGAAACAGAAATATACACACACCAAATAATACTGAAACAGAAATATACACCCACCAAATAATGAAACAGAAATATACACCGAAAAACTACATAATTTAATATAATATATCGGTTATAATTCTTTCAACCACTTTAATTCAAATTCATTTTTAAATAGTTACATTTATCATAAGCACCTAAAGGAAATCCTTAGCAACGGGAGATCACTGTGAGGTTATCAGCATCTCAATTTGTTTCTCATAAAAATAAATAGAATAAAACACTTACGATCAATTGAAACCGAACTCTTTATAGACAGCGGAAAAGTTTCCTTGCAGAAAACATATTTTATAAAATTTTCATATGATATAAGGGTGAAAATAAATGAAAGAAGACTATGTATGAGATGATGTATGAATGTGAATGAGGCAAGAGTGTGTGCCAAGATCGAGTTGTTTGGCAGTCGTCCTCTCTGCCTACCCCTGCGGAAACGGCGTGATGGTTAGTTAGTTAATTAGTGAAATAAATAATAATTTTAAATGTTTAGATTCTAATCCAAAATTTATTTTCAGGTTTCTATGACTGCGATGGACTCTTCACCCCTTTCTTCTCCCGAGCCCGCTACTCATTTAACAGACATCCCTATCAAGTCTTCATAAAGATAATATGTAATTAAATCAAACTGTAATATATATAATTATATTATAATTATAATTAAGCGCAGCTATTAAACTAGCAAACAAATTTGAAGAGTTTTAAAGAAACTTCAGAAAGGTGATTTTTAAAAACTAATTAAGTCTTGTAAAATTATATCAAATTGATATAAAATTATCAAAACCATTATTATGAATAAGTAAATTAAATCATTTTTCGTTCAATACTCATAATCTGTTAACATGACCTGTCACTTGTTATCAATCATTATTATCACAATATTTAAAAAAGAATAATAAATTACATCTAACATTTACACATCAGAATCATAATATTTAAAAAGTTTTATTTTTTGTAAAAAATCATATTTAGCAAAATTGTTAGATTAATGTTTACTATTTAAATTTATAAGAAAAAAACATTGTAAATAATACTATTGTACCTAACTATATTAAAAAAAACTTAAGTTTTTTCATTATATTTACATTTATTTTACATTATAGTCTTACACGAGCGCCATGATATATATGTCTGGTCTTGGCCTGGAAATCTATGGCAAGCGACATGTTGACAAAGGACAAGCCCAGATATATTATGAGAGTATAGCGCACGTGTGAGACTAGCCTTTGATATTACTTAGTTACGAACAGGTAGCGGCGTAATATGAGTTAATAAAAATTAGTATTTTTATACGCTAAGAGGTAAGTACAGCTATGAAAACATAAGAATTTACTAATATGATTTAAGATTTTCACGGCCAAACGTTGGCTAAAGAAGGAGTTAGCGCAACACGGCATAACACCCCAAAAACAAATAACAAAAATAAGAATTTACTATTCATATTTTCACCACATGTCACCAATTTTTTATCCTTTGTCAAAGTTAGAAAACCCATCTGGCAATATTTTGTTCGAGTTTCGTTGAATAATGTACGTACGTACCTACGTTGGCGCGCTTTTGCAATCACAACGAAATGGCACGGCACCATTCGTCTCATTTTTAACTATTATTATTTAGTGTGTACGAAAGAGCGAGGACACTTTTTGACACACTTGCTAATAACAGCTGTTGAACACGAGATTCAATGCAAATGACAGTGACGGAGTGTGGATTTTTTTTATTTATATTTTGTTTTTAATGGAAAAAAAATGTTACCGGACAGCAAAGCGCCGATAAGATTTTTTACTCCAAATGTGCTGAGGAATAGCTGGTTAAAGTTTGTCGGGTACTTGCCGATACACCCTGTATATATATATATATATGTTTTTGGTTGGTTGTGGAAAAATTATAGATTTTGCCCAAAATATGAGATGGGCTGATGACGAGAGTGTCGATTTCGGCCGGAAGCCAAAATAAAGGTATTTTTTGAGGGGATCTACGTCACAGGCCAGGAAACTTTAGACTGAAGACTAAATTCTCATTAAAATAATGATGGCTTTATAGTGATTTAGTTTTGGAGTATTATGCCGTGCTGCCCACACATCTTACAAATATGCCCTGATGATGTACAATGATGCTATCCGAAATGTCGGCTAAAGAAGGATGTAGCGCAACACGACATAATACCCCAAAAATAAACCACTATAATACTTTTGGCCGTGAAAATCATAAATCATAAACAATAATGAACCGTTTCACACGTGCAATTTTAATAATTCATAATTATATAAAAAATTCAGGCGTTCCACTGTGGAAGATACTCTGATTACCTACTGGGCTAGTGAACGCCCACCATTTAAAATAAAAAAAATTAACATAAAATGACTTTACAATGTTTAGTGACCAGTTGAATAGCCAGGTATTTACCTACCTCCCTCCTAACACCCGTTGTTTTCTTCTTCCTCATAACATTTCCAAAATCAGAATGACATGTTTTTAAAAAAATAACTCAGTATTTTGGTTTGGTTATTCGCGGAGAAAACTTTCAAACCTTTCCATTGCACTATTTCATTTCTTTTCCCTCTTCACTTTCTCTTGCCTAACAATACTGCCATAAATTTGAGATGCCATAATCTGCGGGCAGACTCTTTTATAATATAATAATATCACATAATAAATAAATATAACCCCTCGGGCCTAAACAAAATAACAATATGTCAACAAAATATTCCCGAATGACATTCAATTTCAAATAGATTCGCTGTTTTTGAACGAATCCATAAATGAAATATTGTTTTTGAAGACAGATAGATGGAAGAGTATTAAAACGGACGAATGAATTTAATTTTGAACTCTTAGGTAGATAAAGTTTTAAAAATGTTTTTTTTTGTAATCTCTCTTTACCACTTACAACCACGAAATTAAAACACACATTTATTCATAAAAACGAATTATAGAGGGTATTGTCACTTCACTTTTGCTTTGTGTAAAAAAATGACCGTTTTCTGTTTTATAGAATTATTTCAACTAATACGGAAGTGTCTATTGTAAACTTTTAAATGTAAAGACAAAGCTTCGTGTTCTCTTTTTATAAAGCTGTTTATATTTGTCTGACTACAATATAATAGAATAGAGAATGAGTTTTACGAGAACGTGTCATTTGGTGACAGATATAGCACAACGCGGCCCTTTATTTTAAAATTTCAAATATTTACTCTCCTACTGCTGAAAGTAGTTTAGTTCTCAGTTTGAAATATCCGGCGAGAGACGATAAAAATATCAAAAATTATAACGACGAAATAACAATTCAAACCTGGCACCCGGAAACTATTAATGAAAAAACTTTCGAATCCGCGAGGGGAAAGGAAAAAAAAGTTTGGCTTTGCCCAGCCCAGCCCATGGCCTCCTCCAATGCAATTCATTATTGGATTGTTCTGGGTAGAACCAGGATCTGATTTAATAAAAAAAGTTTCTTCGAGTGTCGAAGCCCGTGGATTTTGACACGAGATGAAAGATGCAAAAAGTTCACGGAAAACTTAAGAACTTTGTAAGACTGCAAATTTGTGGATTTATTTGACTTTAATGTCCAGCCGCGGCAGAACTTATTGAAAGCAATAACTGATTTATTGCGGTAAATTTATTATGAGCAATTTTTTTTTGGTAAAATTTCTTTTATAAAGCGTCGTGTGTGCTGCATTATGTGATTTTTCTGCAGCGTACTGGTCCAAGCATTTGCATTTGAAATGGGTGTTTTGATTCCTTCAAAAGAAAGCAAATTGGATTGAAGTGGATTGTGGTTTTTAATAAAATGCTACATTCCGAAACGTACGTTATATCAACGTTGCCAGGCTTGGTGTTGTGGTGCTACATTCAAAAACGTACGTTAAATCAATATTGCTAGGATTGGTGTTGTGATGCTACATTCCGAAACGTACGTTATATCAACATTGCTAGTCTTGGTGTTATGATGCTACATTCTGAAACGTACGTTATATCAACGTTGCTAGGCTTGGTATTGTGGTGCTATATTCAAAAACGTACGTTATATCAATATTGCTAGGCTTGGTGTTGTGATGCTACATTCCGAAACGTACGTTATATCAATATTGCTAGGCTTGGTGTTGTGATGCTACATTCCGAAACGTACGTTATATCAATATTGCTAGGCTTGGTGTTGTGATGCTACATTCCGAAACGTACGTTATATCAACAAGCCAGTTAAAATATGTCTGATTGAATAGTCCCAAACCATATTTATTATTATGGTGAAGTAACATGGTGGTAATCAGATAGGGTATTCCGGAGTCACTCTAGTGAAAAGACCTCCATTCAGAATCAAAACATTATGTCATGGCTTTGGCAGTGTTTGATGACTAGATCTAAATGAATAGGCACTTTCTAACCTTCCCCACCCCATTTTTTTCAATCATTTCCTTGAGTCTCACAACATACCGCAAGGGGATGCCACTAACTAGTCCCACTGTCTACGGACCAAGCAAGGGGATGCCACTAACTAGTCACACTGTCCGTTGTACCGACCTCATTTTCTGAAATTTCTCGCTGAATTTGGTTCAGCTCCATCTTTCATATTTTGTTTTTAAACTAGTATACATTTTCAAATCAGAGATCTGTTCATCTGATTGCGACAATAATTTGAATTGTTCTAGGAAACTTTGTACTTTACAATGTAAAGTTTACATAAAACAAATGATTAATATGGTTTTATTACGCGTATCTTTGATAATTTTCCACTTCAGAAAGTAAATATATGTATTTATTTTTTGAATTATTTAATGAGTAAGCCGTCAAATTACAAAAAATAATTATTTTTAACGATATGAGCGATTTTTAATCGAAAATATGAAATAGAAAAGATACGGTCGCATCTAGGCCTTGAACACGGAACCTTCGCCTTGCCGGGGAGCTCTCTACCAATTTCAGCTAAGCTTAGCTAATATTGTATTAAATGACTATATGATAGAATTTGAGGTTTTAATCGTTAAGTTATTCCATAAATTCATCATGGACTTGCAGAAAAGTAGACAGATGTCGCACATAAAAATAAAAATGGGATATATTTATACGAGACATTATATACATTGCAGTTATTTTGAGATAAATCTGGTAATCATGCATAAATATAGCACCCGATAAAATTATGCATTGAGAAAACGAAGATAATGTTGGTAGGTCTTATTCGAAGAATAATTCTTTTAAATATCACCGAAGGTAACAGGGCCCTTAGCTTAGTTGTTAGAGCAGCGCCCCGGCAACGCGAAGGTCTTGGTTTCAAGTCACAGATGCGACCGTATCTTTTCCTGATTTTTCTGTTTAAAATTTTCGTGTAAAAATCGTTAATATAGTCTTCAATAAGTAATATATTCCGTTTAGTAATTATGCTGAAGAGACTTTACAACTACATCCCTGAGAGACGAAGAAAACCATTTATAATAATTTAAAAAATAAAAAAAATTAGGTAGTTCTTACTTAAAAGTTGTGAGAAAAATAATGATTATCTATGGAAAGAGTAAGTAGTGTCAGAGTTGCCAGTATTAGTAGGGCTGGTTGCAAGGCGGGAACAGGCATTACTCTGGCAACATCGAGTGTTAAGAGGAATATCATGTTCTGCTGGTAGGGTAAGAACCCCGATGGGCGGTGAAGTAATGCACGTAAGAAAGGGAGACGATAATACGTATTATGATCATATTATACAAGCACTCGCTGAGTTGAGCTCAATTCAAAGATCATTTGCATGTTTAACACGGGCTGGTTCATAAGATCGATTGTCGCAATTCAATAGCCTGTTTTTCTGGTTCAAATAACACAACTTTTTATTTTTTAGACTGTTTTTAATATTTTTCTTAAATTTAAGGAAAATGTGGGTACAATTCAGCATTCAAACAATCTTAATAACTTTTTAACCATTCTTTGGGATAATATTTGTCGATTAGTTTACCTCAATTTTTTTTATTTCTCACTGAGAATGACAACTATGCCGATACCGAATATAGAAGAAAACTAGAAGTGCAATCCGTATAAATTTTAATCTGTCGGTCTGTCTTTCTTATACTTGCCTAATATTGTATATCGTCATCCCATTTGAATTTTGTAATCACGGTGAAACACAGTTGTGTGTTGACATACAGGCCTAAATGTGGCTAATATTTGGATCAAGAAATACTTATTCTTTATTAATAATAATAATAATTGGATAATTTGTATAGTGCCGTTTTTGTGAAAAATCTATTATATGTATGCAGAGATTTATTATTGTATATCATTTATGATCACAGGCAAAATGCATTGGTAGAAGATAGTTACGCCCTGGCGCGCTGTTATACGAAATGCAATACAGTAGGGTTAAATATTTGTTGTACACATAGACATAGTGGTTGTACATAGTAATAATGGTGGAGCAAGTACGTGATATCGATTTATATATAATTTGCAAAGCAAAACGAACGAGTTAAATACATACATTGAAATTACACAGAAAACACACCTCTTTAAAACAGAAGAAAAAAATATGTTTGTCAAAATAAGTAAGCAATCAGTGAAAACTATAAAATAAATTATGAAATGAAAAATAAAATATAAATAGAGAAATACTAACAGATTAAAAGATATAAATTCACTATGGAGTAACAAAATATATACATTCACTATGAAGTAACAAAATATATACATTCACTATGGAGTAACAACATATATACATTCACTATGGAGTAACAAAATATATACATTTACTATGGAGTATCAAAAGACATACATTCAGTACGGAGTACCAAATATATATATTCACTATGGAGTAATAAAAGATATACATTCACTATGGAGTAACAAAAGATATACCTTCGCTATGCAGTAACAACACATGAACTTTCACTATGGAGTAAAAAAAGATATACATTCAGTACAGAGTAACAAAATTCAGAGTTCGTTTCATCCATAATGCGGAATCTTTAAATATGTTACAAAATTCCAAAATCTACAAATTAGCAAAAAATATGCAGTTGATTTATATAGGTTTTAAAATTCCTCAAATTTAATTATGTTCATGTAAATTAAACAGAAAATACTATGAATTAAGAATAAATGTTCTAGTGTAACAAAGTTTTCCAAAAACTACTAAGTAATAGTGCAAATTCTAATTATTTTGATTATTTTATTCTCTAAGAAATAATGCGAGAGCGTGACCTTAATGTGTTTTCCTAAATATTTTTATCGCATTGGAAGTGTTATAATAAACTGGCTGAAAGGCGTACTGTTAGAAAAAGGGACCACAAATGTGAAAAAGCCAACTTATTCACATTACTCTTTTCTGTGGCACCATCAAAAATAAAGAAAATATATTTAACTGAAATTTATTTCCGTGAAACGGGTTAAGATAAAATCAGCGCATACTGTTCGTGAGCTTTTCCATTCAGGTAAGTTTTTCAGGAAAATTCATTAAGGCAATACTCGTTAAGAGGTGCTTTATTTCAGCCACTGAAATAGTGAAAAGCTTCTGATACTCCGGTTGAATTATTACGGGAGCTTTGAAATAAGCTCGATGGAAACTAAATCTGTAATCTTGAGAGCTTTCTGGTGTAAAATAAGATGATTTTGAAAATCGTACTGCATTTAGACATAAGATTAGTGCTACATGCGGTATGATTGTTATTAAAGATTGCATTGCCGGTATATTTTACAATATTAGAACGAAACCACTCAAATACTCTGGAGTATATTTTTTCGGCCAGAAGGTAAAAATGGGAAGTACCTACCAGAATGTTAATATCTATTTACCATGGAGGTTGTAAAGGCGATCGTATATACTACCGACGTCTGTGGGATAAGTCTGTTACCTGAAGGATCTATCTAAATATCTACACTAGAGCAATCTATGTCTCGTAGCTCGGGCTATCCATTCAAAAACCATTTCAAGAACCAACGTTCCGATTCTTAATGGTGATCATTAGGTAATATGATAAGAATCAAGGCTATCTAGCTATCTACTTAAAAGGTAGGATATTTAGTTCCAGAGCTGAGCTTTTCGCATCATTTTTTTTAATTATTTTAATATAGATCATAGTTACATTAATACATACATATTTTGCAAAATATAATATTTAGGTACATAATTGGTCATGTATACCTTATCAGAAAAGACGAGCTCTTGTGCCTGATAAGGGAGCCACGATTCTTACTTAGATTCAATGTTATAATATTATGTTATGTGTAATATATAAATATTATATATATATATACATATATATTTTTTTAATATAAGTTTTTTTGGAAAAAAAGTTTGATTTTATTTATTTGTTCTTTTTGGTTCGTAATACAGCGCAATTCGGAAGGGAGATTATTGTAGTTTTTATGGCTTGGTAAATATAATGGTTTTGCATTTGAGTTGTTTTAAAGATTGGCGTAATAAATTGATTTCCATTTCTCAGTTTGTAAAATTCTTGATATTCTGTGTTATTTTTTTCTTTACACATTTTTATAATTGAAGTTTGCTTAAATATATCATCAATATTTGGTACTGGAAACAATTTAAAAAGCAATTTTGTTGGGAAAGTAGAGTTTTTTTTAAAGTATTACCTTTATAATAATTTTTTGCGAGACTTTTACTGAGTTTAGGTTGTTTTTATAAGATCCTCCCCAACCTATGATTCCGTAAATAAGCAGGGAGTGGACAAGAGCATAATATACATTTTTTAGTATTTTCACATTTAAAATATTTCTTAACCTAACAAATATATATATATATAAATATTTATATATATCATACATCAAGCATCTTTGAATATCGACTTCGAAGGAAACTTCTCTAAAAATCTAATCTTCTTGATAATGTGGGATGATCGCGGCCGCATCTGTCAGACTTTAAATATATATTTTACATAATGTTGTCGTTTGGATGCTGAATAGTTCATCGGGATGTAAAGATCAACAAAGATGGCGGCTATAAAGATGGCGGCAAGCGGAAGGCGAGATGAAGCGACACATAAAACCACCATAACTGTCTCAGACATCGGCGGGATTCAAAGATACTACTTAGGATTCTCAGTTCGCGGGGGATTTCGATGTGAATATATGAAATGGACTATTGGAGTGTGAAATGGGGAGAAAATAAAATTCTTATTGAATTTTGCAGATTTTGTAGGGACTCAACGTTACGTATAAAATCGATTTAAAATCATTGGTTTCTTCCAAAGATAATGGAATATAAGGTTTCAGCGCACCGACTCGACTAAAAATGTTCAATACGTTACGAATAATTTTGATAAGATAAATCTGTTAGTTTTAAATTGGTTTTAACGTGATTGAGTGCAATATACCGCTATGAAACATTGATTATTCTTTTTTGACTTTCGATTTTATGTCCGGGTTAAATCTTCCCCATAGGAAAAACTAAAACCTTCCACACACTTTTCCACAAATGATCATCTAGTCAATCAACATAATGCAAGTGCATTATATAAGCAAAATAAATACAAAACAATACAAGAACAACACGTCAACTCACCAGAGATCAAATGGGAAAATAATTCACCGACTCCAGATATTTTCATATCAGAGGGTTCGGCTCGGTAGAACTCGTAACAGGGCCTATAAATCCTACTGATCCCTCAACATAAATATTTAAAAAATCTTTCGTAATCCTACATGTATTCAAAATGACCGACTTTTGCATCTTTATATATAAATTTTTTGATAGATCTAATACGCCTAAATTTTTAATGAGAGAGCTAGGTATAATGCCAGTAGCCGAAATAACGAATGATAATATTTTTATAGTTTGAGAATGCCAAATTCTTTTAATCTCATTTTCTAAATCTGTGTATTTTCTTATTTTTTCATTAACAGATTTTTGAATATTACAGGAATTTGGAATAGCGACATCAATGATAAAAAGTAATTTTTTTAATTTCGTCTACGAGAGAGGTGGGGGGGTGCCGCTTGACTCATTAGTTCCTAGCATTGTTTTACCAGTTGTCGTCATGGAGCCGTGGATGGTGGAGCACCGCGTTTTCACCTATGATTGTTTCGTCCGAAATAATGAGTCAGTCACCGTCGTACAGCGTGAGTTTCGTCGCCACTTCAACATTCATCGGAATAGAGCTGTTCCCTCTCGAAACACCATCCTTCGTTGGGTTGAATCACTTCGCAGGCGTGGTGAACTGATCAACAGAAGACCAAGAGGAGCTCCGTGAACAGTTCGAACTCCTGAAAATGGGGACATGGGGACACGTGTCCCAAGGCTAGAGTATACGAGAACAAGCCCCGAACTCTGGACGAATTGAAGGACGCAATTCGCGTGGAAGTCGCCCAAGTTGAGAAAGCGATGTTGGAGAGAGTCTACGCGAACTTCCAAGAACGCCTCCAGCACTGCATCGACGATTTCGGCCACCACATGCCTGATGTGATTTTCCACACTTGACTGTCTCAAATGCTATTTCCTCGCGAACCTGATTCCATCAATAAATTTTTTTTGAGTAAAAATTAGCTATTTTATGATTTTTTTAAAACCGTCCGTCCTCTCTGCCACACCCTGTAGAACATCCCGATATAATATGTTCTATAGTTTCCGGAAAAGCCAAACATTTTCTACATAAATTATCAATTTGATTTGTATGTTTGATTATATGCTTCTTATAATTTTTAGTATTAATGACTCTATCCTTAATGGCAAGCATAAATCTTTCTATTTCTGCGCTCAACTCTCCAATACTCAACTATTTGTTTGACGAAAATTTGTCAACATACGTTTGCTTGAGATAATTGAAGTGTTTGGCGTGTAAAATTTAAAGTAAAATTTTGAGTTAAATAAAATTTTGAGTAAAAAACTTTTTTTATTTTCATAGGGACTAAAGGAACAAAGGGACTTAATGGTTAAGAGGTGATACATTAGTGGATAAAGCTAGACAGTAAGTTCAATAAGCGTCATAATTTTTTTACAGATTTTTTTCGTCTGGAATCACAATCAAAACAGCCTCGCTGCGTCATATTAAATATTTCATTAATTATCAGATAATATGAAACGCCTTTTGACACAGCAGAGCTGCTGATGACGACTGTTCTGATATGCAAAAAAAATAAAGTATGTAAACATTTTGGACTTGAGTTTGGTGTGTTTCCCGATTATGGGCCGGTATCGAAGGGACAATGGCGCTGATTCCTCGGAGCATCTTCCATTGAAATACCAGTAGAATCAGGTAATTTGTAACTTAATAAAAAAATTAAAGGTTTTACTAAGTTTGGGACCCCTACACAAATAGGACAAGGGAAAGAATTGTTTTTAAAAACATACGTTTGCCAAGAAAACTTAATAATGTACACATTTAGTTGAAGTCAATATTGGAGAAAATATATAAAACCAACATGAAGATGGATTTGGAAAATTCGAAAAGAGCAGCACAACAAATAACAAGTATAGCCTGCAGCAGTCGGAATTGCAATTTCCTACAGTCTATGGCCAACAAAACTCCAGCCGAATGTATTTATTCTCACGAACCTACGATAGTTCCTAGAACGTATTGTTTATCTCCGGTACCTCTACGCCTTTGCGCGCTCCACGCCGTAGCCCGTAGCCCG
Organism: Hesperophylax consimilis; assembly: GCF_061612785.1. NCBI lineage: Eukaryota > Metazoa > Arthropoda > Insecta > Trichoptera > Limnephilidae > Hesperophylax > Hesperophylax consimilis. The sequence continues at coordinate 2,686,289 of NC_142841.1, read as the reverse complement.
TAGCCCGTAGCCTGTAGACCCATCCAGGAATAGCACCTACGATCTCCAATGAACGAAAGATCGTTCAGTCGTCCGTTAACCCTGCGAAGTTCTGACCTGATACATTAGAATAGAATTTAAATATGTAAATTATTAAAAACCGACACTAATTTTATGGCTGTGGAGACATAAAACATCACGTGTTTGTTTATGATGTTTTGTAAATAAGAAAGAAAGATCTCATATTTAACTAAACTTAAACCCTTGCTTCACCATTTGTCAGAAAAAAGATTTTTTAAACGTATACGGTGGTATTTTGTCATTAAAAGCAATGCTGAGCATTGCAATTTCTTGGGTAAACAGAATAAATGTGTTTACTGTTTACAAACATGGCATTTGCACAAGTAAAGACTTATAAAGTACGTTCTTTAAGTGGCTACCAGAAGGTTAATGGCGCATTTTTGTTAAATACATTAATATTTGTCACTTCTCACACACGTGACTTTTTATCATAATTCTAGATAAGAATTACGAAGAAACGGAAGAAGATCATCATAAACTTTCGCCAGCTGAGTTGATAATTTTTTTTAGTACAAAAAGGTGAACAAGAGGTACATCAAAATGTTTTTAGATTTTTTTACATTAGCTCTACACAGGAGGCCCTGAGGAAGATAATTCCCCTCAGACCCTATATCATCTTTGGGGATGCTGTGTGGAGGTTCTTTTTAGGAAAGGAAGGGGAGCAAGTTCTGGGAAGAAAAAGGTATGAAGGGTGGGCTGAAATCTGGGGGTCATGTGTCCAGGAGAGGTCAAAATCGATCTCACTCAAACAGTCTCTCCCGATCCGGCCTGCCATGCAGTTGGTGGAAAGACGCATTTGTCGCCAAGACCCGGACAAACTTCACCCCATGAACCCGGACACCCCTGCTAAGTCACCAAACGTGGTGAACTACTTGGGGTGACCTATGGCAGAGGTGTTGGTTATCCGATAAATTGTTCCCGGGGCGGCGATACCCATACCCCTTATGTTTGAGAAAGGATAATAAGAAGGTATTATATCACCATCATGGCTTTTCTCAGTAGGAAGCAGTGTGAACAGAATATAAATTTTGTTCATATATCAAAATCGTGAAAAATAATACCCAATAAATCCATCACTACAAAATTCGAGTAGGTTCACTTCAACAATTCAACAAAAAAGAACACTCCGCCAGAACAAAGGTTCGCCGCCGGAATAAGGTTCTAGAAGGTAGCGATCTCTTGATTTGTAGTTTTAACATCCAACTCACGTTTTACTTTAAAGAAGAGGGATGATATTTTTCCCTTCCCTTTTCTGTGCTCCTGGAAGTTCTTGAGATCAAAGGCGGTTTCCTCAGAACTACAAAAGAAGGTTGACGCTTTTAAAATCCCTTTGAGGTGGGATAGTTAAACAGAATTTTTCAAGAAGGGTAGTGAAAATTTGATGGGATATTAAACTGAACGATCCGTTTCTGAATTACATGAAATACGCTGAAAGATCCAACCGCATATATTTCAAAGAGATCCGGTCTGAATCATTTCAGGTAAGATATATTCATATTTGGGATATAAAAGATACGAAAACGAAATATGACACGAAAAAAAGGATCGTTTTCGACATTTCTTTGGGTGGTAATAATTATTATTGTGTTTTAGTTAAAACCTTTTAAAATACTGTCAGTTCCAACGGTTACAGAATGGGAGATAATCTCAATATCGCCCCGGTGAAAGATCACCATATATAATCAAAACGTTGCCCGTCGTTTGAAATGTTTTTAGCCGTGTTTTAAGACCGGATCTAAATTCGAAACCATCTTCCTCACTCCCTTCAACTTCACAACATAACCCATATGGGGTTGTTATAGTCCCACTGGATCTGGATATTTTAGAATGGTTTTAGTCTTTTCTTTAGGTAGTTTGTAACGAAGAATAAACAAACAAAAAAACAAATTCATAATTCACGTCAAATATTCAATGAGTTACTAGCATAATTTAAAAGTTTGCTACCGAATACAAACATTTATTAATATTATTAAATATATATACAAATATTAACCTACCTGTTCCGAAGACGTAGTTACTCTTAGTATCGCCCTGGTGAAAGACTACTGTTGAGAGTCGAAACGTGACCAGCTCTGAAAATCCAAGTCTTCCCAGTCTTTTACTATTCCATCTCTTTCCTCTCTCACTCCCATCGGCCTGAGAACATACCCCGATTATTACTGGTAATTCTAGAATAGTTCCACTGGTTCTGGGCAGCTGAGATTCTTCTTTGACGTAAAGCGTTTACCTACGAAACCTCTTACTTTTCTGTTAAGTATATAAATGTATGATTTTATTCAATCTACAATATCAAATAGCCGCGAGAGTTTCAAACTAAATCTGGAGAATGTGTCTAGAAGCTCTGTAAATAGAGTGAACTGGATGTAATTCGAAACCATGTTTATTCTACACGTTTTAAAACATATCAACTACCGTAAAAAGGTTTCAGCGAACTGGTGATGGGAAAAATCGAAACATTTAAATTTTTACAATTTCCGTTTCAAAATATTTTTAAGACAACACAGACGCCATTATTTGGACGCGTATTAACAAACTATTAAAGTAATTATTTCTATCTCTAAAATATCGTAGAAATTTAATATTTTTAATTTATTTCTGATTCTGCCATCTGTTAATCTTGTCTTATTTGATGAACACTTAGTTTTATAAAACATGTTACAATATATTATTATAGTCTCAAAATCAATGCTTCGTATTGTTATACTAAAAATAAAATAAAATCAATCGAAACAACCGTGCAACTTGCATAGCTCGTTAATCAGAAGCCCACTTGAATCAAATCACTTAAAAATTAATCAATCTTTGAAAGAATTTGCCACAAATAAATTAAAATAAAGTTTTCAATATTTTTTGTCTCATCTCAAAGTGGTTGCAAACTTTAATTGAAAAATGTAATATCAAGCCTTTTTCATTGTATGGATTGTCATGTTTCGATTATTTCGAATTTTTTTTTCGGAAATGTCCTACTCTAACGTGAACTACCAAAAACTTTAGGAAAATTGTATCTTGTTTACCGCTACACAGCGAACTGCACTTAAAACCGGCGCTTGAGAGTAAATGCTTAAGCGTTTATTTACGTGCATACGTTCAATATACTCAAGTTTCTTTTCAAAGTGTAATAGGCTCACATAATATGGGCACTTAGCTACTCTAAATGTTAAAGCCGAATGCCATAGTGGTTAGATTATATATATATGTGTACAGGGTCATCGAAAATGGTGTCTGTGATTTTAAATTAATATAACTAAGTGTGTATTAAACAAAAAAAGTTTTGATCCGAGTTCTTCCTGTTAGATCTAAGCAATATTTGACCTCCCCCTCGGTACGCCCAATCATATCAGGAGTCAAAAAAATAGTATATTTTATTTGGCTACAAAATTCTACATTTTAAATCTAGTTTATTCTAAAACTACTGTAATAATATTCTATTACTCACGTACTAATATTTGAACTTTACAACATTGAGACATAACACACTAAACTTTAGATTTCTTAACATTTAAGGGGAGTTCATTGAACGTTTAAAACCTTTATAATAAATATTGTTTGCATTGACGATAAATTTGTACTAGGAAGCCTAAACTCATAGAATAGCTACGGAATATATTATACATACTAACACTTTTTGACAGATATTCTTGAAACATTTTATTTTATTTTAATTTGTATTATTGCTTCTCAATTCTAGATTCTCTCTCTTATGTTGAAGATCTCGTTTTTTTCCGTGTAACGATGTACCCATACCCACCTCTCAATTGCATTCTACTGGTTTTTATCTTGGCTTAAGCATGCACCAAGAATAATAATTTAAGGTGTAAATAAAAAGTCACAAAAATTCAACTCAAAAGGCAGAATAAACGATGATTCACTGAGCACGTTTTTAATTTAGCAGGAGGCTTGCCGGGCTGCTCTGTACTCCGTTCTCGGTGTACACTGTAATTCGAACTCTGTACTCCATTCTGTACCCTGTACCTTGTTCTGTACTCTGTACATCTGGGTGCGACACTTTCCACGACACTTGGGACTCAATTACCCTTTGACGCGAAATGACGCGCGGACTTGGAAAGCTCTTAACAAGATGCGGGCGGATTTGAGCTCAGAGGCGTGAATTTCTGGAAAGTTATACTTTTCCTAAAACTAATTTGTTTCGAGACAAAATAACAACTGCAGAAGGAGAGCTGCTTCAATTTGTAACTAATTATGATTTTGTTAGATAGCTTATTAATTTAAGAAATAAAATGAAATTTATTTATTTACTAACGACTTTTTGATGGGCTTATAAACATGAATAGTAAACATTAAACGATATTATTACACATGACTAAATGCCTCAGAAACAATCTATGTTGGACAAAAAAATATAAAATAAGGCGTTGTAATGCATACTACGAAATAATCGCATTAAAAAAAGTCAAAAGAAGCGAAGCTAACTATGCACAATGGAGTGCTGGTACCTATACTGATGTAAAGCAGTGAGGCATGGAACTGAAAGGAGAAAACTAAAAATGAGCTCCCTTTGGAATATGTGTGGTAAAACCATGTATGATCGTTTGAAAAATGTGGAGATTTGCAAAGAATTTATTTATTTATTCAAGCCTTGAATGCTTTTACAGGAGTATATCAGGAGTATATAGTACATAACATGATAAAGTAAGAATGAACGATGTATGCAGGTACAATACAAGTTATAGAGAGTTCTGTTGCATAAATAATTGTACAAGTGTACAAAATAAGTACTGAAGGAGCCATGAAAGCAGTTACAGAGCAAGGCGTAGTAACTTTAAATATTAAAAATAAACATAAACAGAATCTGGCAAAGCATATTTGTATTTAGCGAACCTTTATTACGCCAGATTTTGTATTTTACAGAACTTAGCTTATTACAACGATAAAAGGGATGAAGAAGAGTATAAAAGATATATAGATGTATCGAAAGTTGTATAAAGGTGTTTGATAGATGTTTTAAAGTAATATAATAACGTAGTTAAAGTTAGTTTGTTAGAACAATTATAAAAATAAACATGAATGCAATGATGTGAACGTAATGAGTAAGATTAAGAAAGTGACGCTTAGATGGCTTGGGCATGTAGAGCGAATTAACGAAAAAAAGAGTGTAAGGAATTAAGGAGAATACATGACGCAAATGTGAATTAAAGGAAAAGTCGGGGACGCACGATCAAGATAACCAAATACTGGAGTTGGGCCAAGTCAGAATAAAAGGAGAGCACGTATGAATGTAAATGAAGCAAGGAGTGTGGTCAAAGACAGAGTTGTTTGGCAGTCCGTTCTCTCCAAATAGGTTCTTAAATATATTCCACGCTCACAAGTACTAATGCCGCAGTTAATTGTTATTTAAAAAATATATATTTCTAGTATATGATTATGCTTAGATACTGTGGACATGCAAATATTGTTTATGGTAATTTAAATAAATTCATTATTTTCTTGTTATCACTGGGTCATCATACTTTTACATTACTATCATACATGTATATCTAACGTTATCTTAATTGGTATGCATGTTTATAAGTTTTGTTATGCTTTTGTTTTGTTATCATTATGTAAAAATCAAAAAAAATAATTACATACACACGTAAAAAGTAATTATTGCTTATAAATACGTTTGTTAAATATTGCTTATAAGAACTTACAAAATGTTGTAAGAGATTAATTTGAAAAAAATATTAATTTGCACTGGAAAATAATATCAATTTTTCACCGATCACATTATTGATAATTGTAGGTAAATGCGTTTTGTGGATGCCAGAATATAGCCATAAAAGAACAACAATTCCATGTAATATTTCATACATGTATTCCACTTTATGACTCGGAAGAAAAATTAGGTCAGTAAAGTTTGTAGCTCTTTCTATTCTTCCGTCAAACTCCTGAAACTTTGAAAAACCCTCTTCTCTGAGCACTCTTTGTAGCACTACACAATGGCCGAGGGAAAGTTGACTTGAATATTGTTTGTTCTCGTAGATTACATATATGTACTAAATACACGTGTGCTTATTCAACAACATGTTTTTGCAAAGTCATCTTGAAAAGGTGCTCGCCTTCCAAACTTTATTTATTTAATGAATTAGACGCGTGAGAAAGGTACGATTTTTTGTGAATGAGATTACTTCTGTTATTTATTAGCGACCCCTGTTGAATGTCATATACCTTTCTTATCTTTTAGGGAAAATATTGGACAAACTGATCCCTGGATTCCAATCCAACCCTCATACCTTTTTCCTTCCCAGAATTTCCTCTCCATCCTTTCCTTACAAAAGAAACCCACACAGCAACCCTAAAAATGATATAGGCCCCGAGGGAAATTACTTTTGAATAAGACGGCAACATTGTTTAAATATGTTTGTTTTAAAATTGTTTAAAATTCTTGAACCCGATTATACTATTTAGTTTAAAAGCAAAACCACTTTCTTTTACTTGTTTTATTTTGGCCAAATATGTTTTTCGTTCTATAACAGGAATCTTTAGATTGTCACAGTTCGAATATGCTCAGAACAGGATGAATACTATCATAAAAACAAATCTATTTTTTTACCAAAAGAATTTTTTTTTATCATCAATAGACCAGTTAGACAAGCTTACAAAAACATTAAAAAAATCTCCGACGGTAAACACAAGCTTTGGACAAAAACATAAAAAAATATTGACAGTAAAAGCATTCAACAATGTTTCAATCGATACAAAAAAGTGCGGAAAAAAATTTCAAACACAAAATTAAAAGATTAATAAAAATGCAACATTACAAAAAAATATGATGTAAGAACATGAAACGTACATCCGTAATACACAATACCATTACAATACATACATCATTATATACAACCGTGCCTCATAATATTTGCCGATTTTTTGTTTGTTCATTATCGCCATTATTATTGTATTTTATGTTATTCATCTAAATTTTATTTTATGCTATTTTAATTTATTATATCATATAGTCATTTTATCAAATCGCAAAGTGAGGGCCTCAGCACGTGCAAAGTACCCAACGAGGCCAACATTATCATGCTATGTTTGAAAACACATAATATTAATGTAAAAATAATAAGAATCGATTTCGCTTTTTATAATTTAATTATTTTATTTTAATTTACAGCCTTCTGGCTATTCGTTTCAAAATAGCTTTCAAGAATCGCCTATTTAGATGAATCGACAGTTCTCTCAAAGTAGGTACCTATCAACTCATCGTATCAGTGAGCGACCCCACTATATTTTCTCCATCTAAGCATGTCATTGGGTGAAGTTTACATTCTACCTGTCAACCGTTAGCCGAGCCACATGCCTCGAATAGTCCTATTTGAGCCCGGAGATCGTGAAAATAATGACATCTACCTTTTCTTGCTTCTAATCTAGTCGTTAGATTTTTTTGTTTCGCAAGGGACAATCAGACAATGTTCTTATAGGCGTACCACCGACAGTTTCGTCGTAAGGTCTCCCCCATTTTTATAACAAAGCATAAAGAGAGGTTCAACTGCAGGACCATAATGTTTAAGTATATGTAAGAATTTTAGTAACAAAGAATTACAGTTTTCTAGTTTAATTATGTAATTAAGCGACCAAGCCTCTTCATATTTCGTACTAACAGGTATGATAACTGTGTAGACTTTGATCCCTTAGTACAATAGAGCTGACAGCTGAACAGTGGATGGAGGGGTATTTCTTTCATATCATTTAACAATATTACCCACACAAAAACAATTTCTCTCTAACGGAAGCGGATACGCAAGGTGAATTGTGAACCTTTTTCAACTTCTTAAATTGATGTGACTCGAGAAGTCTTTGATCTTTTCAACGACATGTGCTTGGATTTTATTATAAAGAAACTTCAAGAAGCTTTTAAAAGACAACTTTAACTACTGCGGGAGGAAATGAAGCATTGAATCACATCTTCCTTAAAGCGTGAAACTACGAAGATGTTCAAAATCGTAGGTTTTTTTGCTACAAAACATTTCACAGAATTTCCAAGCAGGCGGATACCTAAATCCATTTATTTATCAAAATTATCGGAATTCAATCCCTCCGATATTTCAATAACCTCCGAGAGCAGAGGTCTACGATATTGTATAAGGTCACGGGTTCAAATCCTAAAGCAAAGATTTAAGCTACACCTACTTATTGGCGGTTGTAAATCATAAATGATTTACAACTTTTATATAAATAAAATATATATATAATGATATTTTCCCTGTGATTTGAACGACAGTCAATTAAAACACAATTGAGTTTCTCTGTAATGAAAGAAGAGGTTTATTTAGTTAATCTCACAAGATTTACATAAAGAAAAGCGTTCAGTAACAAAACATTACCTGTAATGAAAGAAACGACATTTAATGTTATTAATTGTTATGTCAATTCCTTAATCACAATCACGATAGCAATTACAAATTATTCCCATCAATCTGCCTTGTCACAACCCATAGATTATTTTTACTATGTCTTAAACCATAGATTACGAAATATCGAGTCGACTGTGTAGGTACTGTGGCGCACATCCAGCCAGTGACAGTCCACGACACACACAGCCATAATGACGAGACAAGCTCGGCATTGCATTGAATTATAGAAAATTATATTTTTATTTACATATATATATATATATATATATTTTTTTTTTTTTTTTTTTGTAATTATTTTTTATTTTTAATAATATGTTTACATGGTACATAATTCATTTTACATCTTGGGTCTTTTTACTACTCTTCCATTGAAAGCATTTGCTTGTGTATGGAAGGGGAGTGTACATAAATGTTGTTGTTAGTTAGTACTTAAATAATTCATTGTACATAAATGTATGTTTGCTGTAGTATTTTTTTTATAGTAGTGAAGGATAATATATTAATATAATAAATTTAAAAAAAGAAAGAATGTTATGGAAAACTAAGGATATTTGTGAGATTAACTAAGTGACAGTAGTTTTTTTTTTTCAGAATATTTTTAAAGTGTCTCTTGACAGAGAGCAGTATTTGGGTTTTATCATTAATGCTTCTGATTTCTTCTGGTAGACGATTGAAAAAGGTTCTTCCCTGGTAAGTATAATGATGTTGTGCAAAAGACGTATTTAGTTTTGGGCATAGAAAAACATGTCTAAGTCGCGTTCTGTTTTCATTTAAAAATTGATATTTATCTTTTTCTTTTATAATTTGGATTAGTGAGTTTTTAATATATAGGTCTTTAAATGTAGGTACTTGAAATTCTTCAAACAGGCGTTCTGTTGGGTAGTCAAAGGGTTTTTTTAATATAATTTTAATAATTGTTCTTTGTATAATTTCAATTGGAAGAAGGTTACATTTATACGCGGATCCCCAACTAATAATAGCGTATTGTAAAGTGGATTGAACTAAGGCATAGTAAATTATATATAGATTTTTTATCGACAGAAAGTTTCTAATTCTTAAAAATATATATATTAATTTTCTAATTTTGTTTACTACTTGACATATTTGTTCCTTCCATTTCAGATTTTTATCAATAATTACTCCTAGATATTTAATTTTATTTGTTGTTTTTAGTACTGTACAGTTTGATTTGCAATAGTTTTGGCTGTGAATTTTAGTATTATTATGTATGACAATGTTAAAATTTTTAGGAGTATCATTTGTATGGATTGCAAATGGAATTACAAATGTCTTTTCATTATTAAGTGACAGTAAATTAGTGTCGAAAAAATTCTTGAGCGTGTTGATGTCTTCTGTGGCCTTTAACTCTACTTTTTCCCAAGTCTTATCACTTATTATTAATACTGTATCATCAGCGTATGACGTAATTTGACCATGTAAAGGTTGAAAAAAAATATCGTTTACATATATAGTAAATAGAATTGGTCCAAGCACTGTACCTTGGGGGATTCCAAAGCTTGTAATCTCTTGATCACTATTAACACGATTGATTTTTACTACTTGAGGACGGTTTTTTAAGTAGTCGGTGATCCATTTAATCGCGTTGCCTTTTATGCCGATATTATTCAATTTTTTTAATAGCATCTCATGGGATATGCTATCGAATGCCTTTCTAAGGTCAATAAATATACCCGCACATTTTTTACTTTTATCTAATGATTCAGAAATGTATGAAGTTACGTTAGCAATAGCATCTTGTGTGCTGAGAGATTTTATAAAGCCAAACTGGTTTTTGTGTAATATTTTATTATTATCTAGAAAATTTACCAATTGTTTTTTTACTATTTTTTCAAAGATCTTTCCTATATTAGAAATTAGACATATTGGGCGATAATTCGTTGCTTGATGTGGATCTCCAGATTTGTAAATAGGTGAGATTATTGTGGTTTTGTAGTTCATTGGAAAAATTCCAGTTGTTAAACTTAAGTTTATTAAATGAGTGATAGGTTTTATTAAGTGAGGTTTCATAGTTTTTAACATGTGTGTTGTAATAGAATCAAAACCGGGAGACGAACCTCCTTTCATATTTTCAATTATTTTCGAAATTTCACATTCTGTTGTTGTTTCAAACATTGAAAGTATGTTACGTTTCTGTATATTTTTATTTTTATGGTTTTCTTGGTTTGAAGGCTTATGAATATTTTTCGCAAGATTTTTCCCAACATTTGCAAAGAACGAATTAAATATGTTTGCACATTGTTTAGGCTGTATATTGGCATCTATAATTTTTTTATCATGTTCAATGTACTTAATGTTTTGTGTTTTTTTTGTATTTTCTATGGCGAAATTAACAGTTTTCCACATTTGTTTATGGTTATTTTCTGAAGATAATATTTTATTTTTAAAATACTCTTCTTTACTTTTTTTAATATAAGATGTTAATTTATTTTTATATTTTTTATAGAAAATATATGCTTTTTCATCTTGGGGATTTTTTAAAGTTATTTTGTAAAGTTTTTCTTTATTTCTGATAGATATAATAAGTCCTTTGGTAATCCAAGGCTTTAAACATCTTAATTTTGATTTTATGTGTGTTGTTATCTCAGTTGTCGAATTTTTAATGTGTTGTGACATAATATTTTCGAAGTTAGTTGAACAAATTTCAGTATCATCACTGTTTAAAACATTATTCCAATCCTCCTTTTTTAATTTTTCAGAGAGAATAGTCATATCTATTGTTGATTTTTTGGTTATTAAATTATGTTTTTTATGTTTAATATTATTATTATACAGAAGTAAGCATGAGTGATGATCAGTTATGTTAGTTTTCCAAACAATTGATTTTATTTTGTGAAGATCTTTAATGTTTACATTTGTCCAAATGTGGTCTAAACAAGATGGAGTATGTTCTTTTATTTCCCTAGTATTTTTATTTATGCAAGATATAAAATTTTGTTCAGTCATGCAATTGATGTATTCATTTTTGTTATTATTTTCTATTTTTTCATTAATATTAACGTTAAAATCTCCTACGACGAAGCAAAGTTTATTTTTTAATTTTAATAATATGTATTTGAGGTCATTTATAAACGTAATAATACTCGAGCCATGCGTTCTATAGATAGCTATGAGATAGTATATTGATTTGCCGAGTTTGAAATGTACTTCGATGCAGTTTACTAAGTGTATTGGATGTTCTATTATGTTAACAATACTAAATTTATTGCTTGCAAATATTATTATTCCCGAATTTTTATTGATGTCTACTTTGGTAGAAATATAGTTGTACTCAGGTAAGTGATAAGACGGTGATTCAGCGTTCGTAAATGTTTCCGATAACACTATAAAGTCCGGTTTTTTAATTAAATTATTTATTTTTAGAATTAATTCATCTAAATTTTTTTGAGCGCTACGGATGTTTATGTGCATAATAATTATATCATTGATGTTTTTAGAAATAATTTTGTTACACGAATCGGTACATATACATTCGTATTCTTGAATTTTAATATTTAACTCTAATTCGTTACTTAAGAAATCATCCATTTAATGCATTTTCGGTTGTATTTTACAAAATTATTTATAAGATTTTTATTCAATGTCGTAGTTAATTCTTTCTTTGGCTAATTTAAGCATGTAAGATCGGAACTTACATGTTTCGCTGTTTGTTCGGTGGTCTACTTCATTCATTTTACTGTTCAAGGAGTTTATTTCTTTCTTCTTGTTAGCTGAGTTGCAGTTAGCGCATTTGGGTGGCAGTTCCAGGGATTTACACTCGGAGATGGGATGATCTTCTGAACAGTGCTTGCATGTTGGTTTATTCATTCTATTGTAGCATTTTTGTGCTGTGTGTCCAAATCTTTGACAGTGGAAACATTGGGTAAGAGGACTGCAGTCTTCTACATAGATTCTCATGAATCCTAGATGAATTTTTTTTTTATTAATAAGATATAGTCTCATTTCAGGATTTGTTTGTAGTATTAAGTTTTTGCTGTTAGTATTTTTGTTTGTAATGATGGCCTTAACTTGTAATATTTCTTTGTCTTGGTATTTTTCACATATCATTTTGATGTCGTTGTTTTGTTCAATGATGTCTTCTAAGAATTCTTTTTCGGTATAGTCTTTGTCAAGACCTTTGAATATTACGCATGGATCCGTTTTCAGAAGTACCTCCGCTATTATGGTTTTGTCGACTTCATTTATCTTATCTTTTAATTTTTTTGCGTCTTCTTTTTCTGGGCATGTTATTATAAGGTTTTTTTTTGTTTTTTTAATTTCGCATACTCGAAATTCCCAACTGCGATATTTTAATCTTTTGTATTTTCTCTTTTATTTTTTCAGTGTCTTCTTCTTTTAAGCTTTTAATTATTATGGGAAATCGTTTTTCTTGCGTTTGTGGTATTAAGTTTTTTACTGCTGAAGAGTATGATAATGGGTATTTTTGTGCTTGGTTTTTTTCTTGAATATCACACTTTTCTTGTAATTTAGCTAATTCTATTGCCATGTGCGATATCATTTCCATGATGTTATTTATTTCTTTCATCATTTTTGATTTGGTTTCTTTAGTAAGTTTATTTTCTTCTATGATTGTATGTAAGTCACTTATATTTTGTTTCGCCTTTGTTATGAAGGCATGCGGATCAACCGCTTCCTCCATTTTTCCAGGTTAAGAAAAATATATTTTCCGTAAATTTATGTATTTATATAATTTGTCTTGGATTGAAGGTGTTATTTTATTTATTCACCGCTTACGGCGCTCACTCGCGTCCAACACCGTTGGAGGTTTGGGCGACACTGAAATATATTATATATTTGTATTTATTATTCGTAAGTTGGCTCACTTTTTCTTGTATGCATTCATCATTTTATTATTCTTAAGTTGTTTTACACCGTCCTGCATGCTGAATATTTTATTATTCTTAGGTTGGCTTACATCGTCTTGCATGAAGAACAATTTATTATTCTTAAATTGGCTCGCATCATCCTGCACGCTAATCATTTTATTATTCTTAAGTTGGTTCACACCGTCCTGCATGCTGATCATTTTATTATTCGTTGGTTCACATAATCCTGCATGCTGATCATTTTATTATTCTTAAGTTGGTTCACATCGTCCTGCATGCTGATCATTTTATTATTCTTAAGTTAGCTCACACCGTCCTGTATGCTGATCATTTTAGAAAAATGTATGTAAATGTATAAATAAAAATAACAATTATTTGGCAAACATCACAGATCTTTAAATATATTTAATTAGGGAGGCGGTTATGTGTGCCCATGGGGTTTTCATGGGGTGAGGTTTATCCGGGTGTTGCCGGTTGGTGCATCTGTCCACTAACTGCGTGATCGGGGCTGGATCGGGAGACTGGCTGAGGGAGGCATCGCCTTGTAGCACAGTGGAAAGGATGGATTAATACGTTAGTCACTCCTGGACAAACTAACACCAAGATTCCTACCCACCCTTCTTAACATTTTCCTTCCCAGAACTACCATCTTTTCTTTCCACACAGCATCCCCAAACATGATATAGGTCCTGAGGGGAATTTTTTCCTCAGGGTGTCCTTGAAAAAAACTCAAAGTAATAACTATTGAACTTTTAAAAAAGACAGGCAATAAGATTTGCTTTCTTCTGAATATTTTTTAAAATCTATTTCTCGTAGTTTTAATGAACAAGAATTGACACAATAGCGTTAACTAATACAATAGAGCTTTGGAAACAAAAACTTGGAGTGAGACGAGCTTTAAAATTCACCCATCGTTAGAAGCTCCTTTATTTAGTTTTTGTGCACTGCACTGTTTGTTTCAAATAGAACTGCATTAAGTTCGCGTGTCACTGCCCGGGTCATCCATCATGATTATCTGCATCCTGCTTTACACATTCGATAATTAATTAGACCCTGCAGATGAGATTGCTATTTTTGCACATATCAAAGTACTTAAACATTTGAACGTAAAGTACAAAGTTTAATAGTACAATATTTAAGGAGAATAGATGATTATTATACAGAGATTAGTACATTGATAAAAATCTTTACCTAACTAAAACTCTAACTCCTCAGGCTAAACAGCTATTACCCGTAGAGTTAATTTATTTTCGGAACAGTTCATACGGTCTTATATCGTTGTGTCTCATTTACCGTCATAGTTAGAAAGAAAAAACACCCAGCTTTATATTCAAATATAGAAATTAACCACAGAATAATTAAAATGAAAACCTCTATTAAACCAAAGGCTCTGACCGCAAGTTGAGAAAAATTTATGCAGCTTTGTGAATTTTTAATCAATTACTTGTTTATGTAATTGCAAAAATGAGGTAGTATTAAAGTTTATAATACACTTCTCTAATAAAATGTGTCGTTTTTGCTATCAGTAATTTAAGGTCAGTATTCAGATGAAAAGTCGTAAGGTGAGCCATCTTTAGAACTTTTTTATGTTTGATATCAAAATTTAATATCTCTATTTCTATAACACAAAACCTTATTTTCAAGTATAAAAGAAGAAAAATTCAAACGTGCGCCTCTAATAAAACCAAAGGTTTCGACCGCATTTGAATAAAAATCAAACTTTGTAATTTTTTAATAATTATTTTTACATTTTATGACATAAAAGTGAGGTAACAGTAATGTTAACATTTAATTTTTCTATATATGTGTATTTTTTTCGTTGTCAGAAGCATTATTTCAACAAATTTGGCCGAAAAAACGTTAAGGTGTGCCATTTTTAAAACTTTTAGGTATGATTAAAAAAATACGATACAGTCACATCTAGGACCTCGGCTAGTGCCACGGCAAGGCAAGGGTCCTGGATTTGTGTCCTAGATGTTACCATATCCTTTTCTGATTTTCGTTTAGGAATCGCTAATATTGTCTTGAATTATTAAATATTACTATTTGAGGTTTTACTCACTAAGTTATTCCAAAAAAGAAATAAAAAAACATATTTGTAAAAAGCATTCACTTTGTGGCTCATCATAATTTATAATAAAAACACATACATTTGTTTTTGACCACTATAGTTTTATTTTCACTCTACCGGTTTCGGAAGAACCTTTCCTTCGTCAGGAGAATATTTATATAAGGAGAATATAAATATCTTATAAACATTGACTTCTCAGGCCTCTGGCGCATTAACTGCTATTTTTCTTAAATATGCTATCAGAAAGTCATAGAATTTGTGTGTATTCGAAAACTAAAAACTTTTTTTGAGAGGTTTTGAAATACCCTTACAAATTTTATTATAAGTAAACATATGTTTTTTTTATAATAAAAACACATAAATTTGTTTTTGACCACTATAGTTTTATTTTCACTCTACCGGTTTCGGAAGAACCCTTCCTTCGTCAGGAGAATATTCAAAATCTATTTCAATAACACAATTTTACTGTAATGCAAAAAATCAATCGCAAAGCAAATAAAAATAATAGTTTAAATTGACCGTTTAGTCTTTAAACCAGTTCCCGGAACGCGTTTCTTACTTTCAATGTCCACGATACAAATAAACACTATTCAAACTGGAAAACTTGAACAGAAAGCATATTATTTTGTGGGCTTGTATAAATAAGTATAAAACAAGCACAAATAAGAGTTGGGTAGAATCTATCTATAAATAAAAATGTTCGTTTTTACATAATCTTAAATCTTCGAAAGTTCTTCACGGATTGCTTTGAAATTTTAACACAACCTTGCATCCAAATACGCGTGTATTTTTATATAGCTTTGTTATATAGATGTCACCTGTGACAGGTAAAAATATGTTTTTTTCTAAAAACGGCGCTATCCGTTGGACGTAAAAGAAAAACGCGCTATTGTATCTCTATCTGCACAGGATGACAGCAACGCGTGGCGGGGTACAGCTAGTTAAAATATTATTAACAAAGTTTTTCATGTTCAAGTTCCGTGAAAATTCTATTCAAGTTCTGTTATTTATTAAGTACTGTGAAATAATCGGCCCATGATGAATGAAAATTGAATAGATCTTTCAGAGAACTTTAATTCTAACTTTGAAATTTGATGAATTGTTAAAATTCTGTAAAACAACAAGTCCTAAGAATATTTGATTTGAGATTTTCACCTCCAAAAGTAGTACCGTGATTTATTTTTGGTGTATTTTACACAATAAACACAACCACAATACTCAAAATATGTGATAAAATCTCACAAAACATTATAAAATATGGGGTAAAATTTAATAACTATATTGCCAACACACTCTATAACTCTTTTCAAGATTTGTATAAAAACAGCCAACATAAAGTAATGGTTTGAAAGAATATTTTTAATTAAAATAGATTGTAAAGTAGCTTGATGTTAGTGTGGGTTGATTGTTGGGTAATTTGTAGGATGGTGCTCGTTATTTTGTGTTTGGAAAGGACTGTGATTGGAAGAATGCCGGAAATTGAATAGATGTCCTTAGAATAGAAGTATTTGACTAAGGCATTATAAATATTTCTAAGGGTTCAAATTTTCAAACCAAAAACCCATGATTTTGCATTACGTCGTAGTGCTTCGCCGTAAAAGCAATTTTCGATACTTTTCCAAAAATAACTTTCTGAACGGCATATAATAATAAGATTAAATAGTAAAAATTTCTTTTGATCAAAAAATCTTACTGTAAACAATCCATCATTTCATCTTTTCACAGCAGTAAGCACATCTTACTGGATTCTAAAAGCGTCGCGTCGTTTCATCTCGGTTAAATAAAACACGAAGACATTGTGAGATCATTTTACGGAACTGATCTCCCTCCCATCCCTAGCCGCGCATTGCTTCATTCATTATTTCTCATTTTCTTGAAAACTTCTATTATGGAGGCTCACTTCAACCCTAAATATCGTTAAAAATCACAGCCGATCCGGGCTGAGGGTGGTAATTAAATAATAACCCACGGGGAGGAGTCTTTATGTCCTATTGTGTCATTTAAGCTGTTATATTAATATTTATTCGTAAACGCTCAGTGGTTTGGTTGTTTGGAAGAACACTTAACAAAAATGTCACGGTTTTTATCAAAATTTTCTTGTGGTATGAAATAAACCTAGAATTCATTAAACATGTAAAACACATTAAAGTACTCGATTGAGAGAATGGTGAATTGGTAAATTGACTCTATTAACTCTTTTATTGTTTATATCATTTCCATGTTTGATAATAAAAACGTATTTTTTTGAACATGAGATTAATATTTTATTTAAAAAAAAAATCAAATAGAAATTTTAAAATTTTCACGGTCGAGTGAGAATCATACATTAAAAAAAACAATTTAAAATATCAAAAAATTTTTTGGGTAGGTATGTCCGACATTTAGAATGACAATAAAGGAATGACTAAAATAGTGCCAAAAATAACTTGTTTTTGTATTATATATTGTATCAGACGCAAGTCCTTTATATTGACTGTAAATAAGGGGTGCTGAATCTTCTCGTCGGTGAGCTGCTTTATGTTCAGGGCCTTTTCCGGTTGCTGTGATGTCGTGTATCCAAGGAGAGAGCAGTAGGTAGTCCAAAGAAGCGCAAGGTCAGAAGTCAAAGGCGGTTGTAGTGGTTCCAGCGGGAGAAGCAGTCCAGAGTGAAGCGGTCAGAGTAGATGTCGGAAGAGAGAGGCTTGAGATCGCTTTACGCGCGGTATATATAGGACTAGCGGGAGCGTGCACACATCAGTGTGCGCTCGTCTGAACCGCCCCACGTAAACGAGGTGCATTTTTGTGCAGCTTCGTGTGTTTTCATATGAATATATTGAATAAATAATTTTAATAGTCAATATTAAAATTATTTATTCAATAGTACTTTTTACGCCGCTTCATCTCATGAAAACTGTTTTTCCCTAGCATTTTTAATGTTTTTATAATAAATTGTACAATATGAATCAGTGGGTCCTCAGACCGACATTGGTGTGAGGAAATCCTTATAACTACTTAATATTAATGTTTACATATTTCAATATTACTTTACAACATAGACGCAAGTCAAGCCTTTCAACCTGTATATTTTTATTTAGCATTATTGCGGCGAGACTCACGCAAATCTAACATTAATTTGCGCAATTATATATGAAAAGAGAAATATTTCTAGGTTTATCGTGCTTTGCGGTGATTGGCTAGCCGTCGCCGTTCACTGTTTGGCCTGGCTTCGCCTGGGCAAAGGAGTGGGGATGCGACGTAAATACTGGGTCCACGGCTTGCGTTGTGCCCAGTGCTCTCCAGCCGGGGAGGGGATACCACGTAAATACTGTGTCCAGGCGCGCGTTGTGCTCAGTATTCGCCGGCCGGGTAAATACTAGCTTTCTTATCCTCTCATGGTCAGAAAGCTGCTTTGCGGCCTTTGGGTAGCATTGCGTAATGCGTTCGATACATATATACTTTAAAGCAAAAGTATATCTAAAACACGACAGTGAAATTAAATACCAACAACGACACATTTAAGAATACACAATATAGTTTTTACTATGTCCCGATGAAGCTTGGTTTTAACGAAACCAGTCGATGTATAAGATAATAAAGTTTGTAGTTAAATACTCTAACAGACTATGATTCAATTGAAAACTTTACTAATATTCAAACTTACATGAAATATTTCACGGAAAGATAGGTGTATACATTGCTTATCCAGCCAAAAAGGTTGTTTATCTGTTGTATATACTTTAAATTATAAAAATTTACTTTAATTTAAGTTTTAAAGAATTTTTGAATTTTTCCAAGGTATTTTAAATTTTCTCTATATTTTTTTCTATTTTAAATATGTCGTATAAATAAATATAATTCGAAAACCTAGTTAAAATTGCCATCTAATTGTGTTCGAAATATACTTTAACGTTTAAAAATGGCAATATTTTAATTTAAAAAACGAAAATAGTTGAAGAAAAAGCTTACTACAAACATTCTTTAAAAACTTGGTTTCACAGAACTCAAAATTTAAAAAAAAAACATATTCATTTAATATAAGGATTTTGGAAGAAAAATGATTCTTCACTTTTACCTCGTCCATACGAAAAAATATTTTTTTGAGCTTGCTTTTAATTCCCAGAAACCTACCACAAAAACCTATATTTTAAACGCATTGCTTGCATGTCTTAGAACATTTATTTCTTCAATAAATGGTTACCAACGCGTGCGTTAGGCATATTTATGTTTTAAAAATATCTCTTTAATAAAGTTCTTATACAATATAGCTAATAATAAAATTCAATTTGAATATTGGAACAACAAAGTACATTGTACATTTTACAACACTCTATTGTACATTTTACAACAACTATTGTAGAATTACTTGACGAAAATTGATGAAAAATAACACAAATAAGTTTAAACATATTGAATTATAGGAATATAAAAGTAAATTGACCACAAAATCACGATTCATGAGTACGTCTGATTATTTCTATAGAAGTACAGGTATAAAAAGGTCATGGAAATAGTTTTACTATTTTCTGACAAGCTTCAAAAGATAGTTGAAAATGTCGATAGTCTATGCACAATCGTTAAATAGTCGAGTCGCTCTGTTGATTGGTGCGTTCTGATAAGCAGAAGTCCTCGCTTTCGAATTATGAAAAAGTGCATGAGACATCCGAGGAGTATACTTGTTGGGCAATCTTTGTTAGGCGGACGCATGGAATTTCATGCAACTTATAGACTTAATTGAGGCAGCAAATAGATTTAGCCTAGAAACCCAGACGTTATGCAAATCTTGAAATGCTATAGCTTATACGTGTCCTAAAACTTCAGCCGTAGTCGTCAAGATCTTGGATTTTTTTGGAGATTTCCGGATTATTATAATTGGAGAATTTGTGAAGCTAAAAGTATTTATTAAAACATCATTTTTACCTCGGGATCATTTTGAGTTATATTTTGATTTTGCCTTTCAAAAGAAGAAATGTACCTTCTAAATTCTAAATGCTAGTCAAACTTTAAAAAAAATAAATATACCAACATTTCAAATAAATAATTTTAATGGTTGAAACATTATTATATTTAGGTACGCAGGTACTTTATTGTTTGTCTCAACAATATTTTCAATTTTTAAAACGACCCTTTGACGTATGAATTTTTTATGTGCATGTTCAATAAACTTTCAAACAAAGCGTGTACTCACCTGCGACACGGTAATCAGGCTCTAGTGTGCGCGCTAGAGCTATAAAGGTTATCGTACACATATTACGGCGTCGCCTTGCCTCGGGATAGCTAGTGAAATGAGGCGAGGCGATGCCGTGATGACGCCCATTAATGTGCGTCGTGTATGGAATTTCATACAAAGAATTTTGGAAAAACTTGTCGAATTCGGCAAAAAATATTAATGGTATCAACTTAATTACTACAAAAATTTATTCTATTTATGACGTGCGAGATAGTAAAACATGCAGTAAAGTTAGATTTTTCTCAATCAAGGTTAAGTTTTAAGGAAAGGAAATACGCGTAGATTTTTAATATAACCCATACTAACACCCTAAAAACCTATATTGTGCATATTTACCCCGACTTAAATAGTTGTTTTTCCCCATTAGATATTTTATTTGGAAAACCAACAGTTATAATTTTTTTTTTTTTTTTTTTATAGTGAATACCTCACAAGAGTCCCAACTGCTCCCGTCTGGAGCCAGTGAGACTATGGCATCCCCAATTGGGGGATGTTGTGAGGCTGAAGGTAAGTGGGGAAGGGAAAGAGGAAGGTGGGGAAGTACCTGGCTATTCAGATCTAGTCACTAAACACGGCTAAAGCCATTTGGAGCAACGTTTCAATTCTGAATGGTGGTCTTACACCAGGGCGATACTGGTAGTATCTTCCACTCTGGAACGTGCCGCAAATATACTATATATTATTTTTAATTAATTAATTGTGAAATAACACAAATTAATCAAATAAAATTTATTTGCGCACGCCGGGTTCGAACCCGCGACCTTCGGAATGGCAGTCCAATGCGTTACCACTGGACTATGCCGGCCGTCAATGTAGTGCATGGTGTAGTAAGTGTTAATTATTTAATCAATAAAAGGTTTTCACTTAGGTATTTTAATTATTGAGTGAATATATATATAATATTTATGTAAGAAAAAAGTTACATTAACCTTTAGGGATTGGATGGCGGAAGGGAGGGGTATGGGATGGATCTAGTTTGTGTAATGTGCAAAAAACCAGACAAAACGTATATGTACGTATGTGTATTAATAAAAAATAATAATGATAATATAATTATTTATTGATTTTAGGTTTGAAATTGTGGGGTGCTGAGTTAAAAAGTCTAATTGACTGTATGAAGTATTAAAATTGTACGAAACACGGTGAATAAAAGCATTTTGTTTTGAGTTCGTGTCACATTGAGGGATGTTTAATGTGTGATTTTGTCTGGTTTGTCTGATGGGTACTCTTAATTGAATTCTTTTTAGTAATTATGGGCATTGGAGGGGGCCCACCCTTTCCCGACGGCTGTGTGAGGAAACTGATTGTTTAACCTCCTTAGCCGCACACGTCAGGACTCTAATTTTTTTTTTGTAAAAAGAAGCTACATTTATTTTAAAACGAATCTAGACCCTCCAATGTCCCTGCATGCATGATTGTTAGTACGAAATAATGTATGCATACTTACATTAATAGTAACACAAAATAAGAACACATATGAAATGTGTTCGCCTGGTGGTTTGGCATCTAAAATTAAATAATAAATAAGGAGCACAAATTTTATAAGTGGAAGTATGATTGAAACATAAAAATATACAAGCCGCGTATCGAGGGCAGTTTACCCCACTATCACGGGGCGGTCCCGGCAAGAATGAGCGTGGCAAGCGGCCTGGCCACAACGATCCCAAGCACCCGCGTCCCTTAGCCAGTTTTCCGAGAGTACCCTCGAAGAAATGTAAATGGGGGGAGGGGGGGGGGAGATACTCCCAAAGACCCTAGGGAATGAAGTGAGCCTCAGGTCACCGGAGGCAGGACGGAAGGGGACCGGGCTCGCGCAAACATTCCCCAGGCCCGCTCATGATGCCGGGGGAGGCACCCGTGGTTCGTGGGACAGCCGCCCCGGATTAATGTCACCTTACTGGATGCAGGAACAGGGTCTATCCGCCCCCGTGGTGGGGAAATGAACAATACAGTACGATAGAGTTCAGTTCGACAACCTATTCATAAACCAATTTGTTAGTAACAAATAAAAAGGCAAATATTATGGGCATATAGTAATTATGGGCAATCTACCACAGAGGTGGCAATTTTTTGTAAAAATAGTACGTCTGCGGAGTTTCTACGACTTTCCAGTGACGAAATCCTGAAAAACGCTGCTGACTCCTCGTGACTCAGATGAGGACGATAGGCCCGAAAATCAAGGTATCGTAGAAAACGATATTGCACTTTTTCAATCCTTTCTATGTGTGACTTATACGTGGGATTCCAGACTTGAGAGGCGTACTCCAGAGAACTGCGTGCATACGCAAAGTACAGCATTTTCATGGTATTTATTTTTTTAAAATTTTTGGAGGTTCTGAGTACAATGCCAAGTACCTTGGAAGCTTTTGCAACCATGGATTCGATATGGGGCTCAAAAAGTAATTTTGGATCTAACACTACTCCCAGATCCTTAGCCTCTGTCATTTTGATCAGTATTGTGCCGTTAAGGGAGTAATTAAAAGAAATGGGATTTTTATTTCGGGTGAAGCTGATGGTGCCACATTTTTTTACATTTATTTGCAGGTTGTGTTCTGCACAATAAATATTTAGGTGATTTTGATCTTCTTGCACGCGGGTACACTCATTGATACATGTGACAGGGGAGAATATTTTCATGTCATCTGCGTATAATAAAGTTCTGGAGTGGTGAAAACATTTTCCAATGTCATTAATATATATATTAAAGAGTAATGGTCCCAATAATGACCCCTGGGGTACTCCCGACGGCACGGTTTCCCAGTTCGATTTATAGCCACCGACGACTACTGCTTGGCTACAGTTTGCTATATAGGACGAGAGCCATCTGAGGAGGTCTCCATGTACAACGATTTGTAAAAATTTTCTTAGCAAGATATCATGAATAACTAAATCAAAAGCTTTGCTATAATCTGTATATATTGCATCTACCTGTATACGCTGATCCATGTTATCTTGTAAGAATTCGGTGAATGCCGTTAAGTTAGTTATTGTAGATTTCCCCCTCATAAATCCATGTTGGTTATTATTGAGTGACGATCTCAAGGCCGAAAACATCTGGTCATACACTATTTTTTCGAAAACCTTACTAAATAAGCAGAGCTTTGAAATTGGCCTATAATTTTCGATGTTGGATTTTTGGCCATTTTTGAAGATGGGAGTTACAAATGCCGTTTTCGAAGTGTTTGGGACTATTCCCTCTTTAAAGGAGCGACTAAAAATTATTGATAGCGGTTTAGATAGGCTGCGGGCACATCTGTTTATGAAGAAAGGGGGATTTTTATTTGGGCCTGTACCTTTTTTGGGATCTAAATCTTCATGGTGTTTCTGTATATGATGCTGGTTGACTTCAATATTATTAATGCTAGCAACACAGAGCTCTTTAGGGTTGTCCGGTAGGATCTGGATGTTTCGAGCATTATTGTTGTAGACAGACATGAAATATTTAGAGAATAAGTTACAGATGTCAGAACCATTTCCAGCTTTTTTGTCTTGCAATGTCACAGTGTTCGGAACACCGTGGGATTTGGAGTTGGATTTTATGTAATTCCAAACTTTTTTTGGGTCGGAGGATATATCATGTTCGATTTTTAATAAGTAAATATTGTGGCATTCCCAATTAAGTTTTTTGTGGCGTGATCTTAGTAAAGAGAAAGTGGCGTAGTCAGATGGGTTTTTGTATATCTTAAACTTTTTAAAGTATTTGTATTTTTTTTATGTCAATTTAATGAGGGCCGAATTATACCATGGCGGGTATTTAGAATTCCTACATAGTTTTTTGGGAATGTGGGCGTCCATAAGATTATTTAATTGTGAATAGATTTTTTTTAATGCCGTGTTTACATCACCAATCGAAAGGAGCTTATGTCAGTTTACCTGGTCGAGAGATGTATTAATTTGTTCGTAATCACCGCGCCTAAAGACGTAACCGCTTCTTAGTTCCTCTACTAGTGGATCGGGTTCAGAAAATGAAACTTCCATTATTAGTGAGGTGCGATGAGGGTCTTCTGAAATTAATGGTTCATCACATGCAGAGACTGTGACGAAGTCATTACATAGGACGAGATCATGAAAGTGACCGTTGGTATTTGGAATTCCATTATATTGGTGCAATCCAGAAAAATGCATGCAGTCTATAAATGATGTGCTAACAGGCGATAAGCGATCACTGAGTATAAAGGACGTGTTATTGGGAGACTTATTCGATTAAATGTCAGAGACGTTGAAGTCACCTAGGATAATGAAATTGTCTGAGGGAAATTGCAACGTAAGTGCTGAAATTTAGGTGAGGAAGTTTTCCATATTTTCACGATATGTTGGTCCTTTAGGGAGGTAAACACAGCATATGTGAAGATTTGTGTGTTTGGATTCTAATGATATCCAGATGTTCTCAGCTCGCGAATGCCACCCTGGGCGCTCGTGAGCTACCAGTTCACGACGAACAGCAATTAAGATACCCCCGCCAAAGCGCTGCCCTGTGCAAGCGTAGTCCCGATCTCGGCGGTGTACATCGTAGCGATCATCAAATAACTCTTGATCACCGATGCCATCAAAAAGCCACGATTCGGTCAGAGTGATAACGTCATACTAGTTGGATCGAACAGACATCAGCAATGTGTCAGTCTTAGTGCGTAGCCCTCTTACGTTTTGGTAATATATATTTAATTTATTTAGAGTCATTGGACCGAGAAAAATTGATAGTTAAGTTTGTGTTTATTTTTATATAATTCCCAAATATTTTTGCAAAATGTTTAAAGAACGAAAAGTGTGTTAGTGTGAATAGATCCTTAGGGTAAGGTAATATAAAACATTAAGAATAGTTAAAATGAAGTTAGTATTAAATAGATCAATTTGAATGGTCTTACCTTGAGGATTGGCTTGGCTGAGGGCCTGCTGCATCTCCTCAGTTGGGTCCTGTGGCCGGAGGCTCGAGGTCCATCTTCTTCAAGTCTGCCTCCTTTGAGATTATGATGGGCGCTGACGACGTATTTCGACGAGCGTGAATTATGCAGTTTTTTGTCCATACAAACAGAAAACCCTTTTGTTTCGCGAGAAGCCTTGCCCGGTAAAATAGCTGTTTATTTATGCTAGTGATAAATATATATAAATAAATACATAAATATTTATAAATATATACACCTACATAGACATTTTGCGGGAATCCCGTAAATCCCAATTCCGTTGAGGAGATCCCTTTGTGGTCTTTTACCGCCTGCAGAAACTAGTTTTTTAAGTTTCGACTGGTAAATTTCACAACTATTGATTTTGTTTTTATCTTCCCAGTCTTGCGGCATCTGGGAGCAACACGTGTTACGAACTCCATGTCCCTTTCGCCAATATCCACGTTACTCAGACTAGCGATTTTTAAATAATGGTTACTAAGTTTTCACCCTTCTTATCCGGGATACCCCTTATTTCTAGGTTTTGCAGTCTTGCCCATTGGTTCTTTCTGTTTGATTCCTCGATCATGTTACGTACTTCTGTTCTCAGGTAGGAGACTTCTGCTTCCAGATGTTCGACTTTTTGAAGTCGATTTTTCATATCGGCAATCTTGTTTCCGAATGTTGCTACATCATGGTAACAACTCTCAACCAAATTTTGTACGCCTTGTACTTCTTCACGGAGGATTTTAATATTGTCGTGCAGTGCCTTGAATGATGACAAGTCCATCTGGATCTAAAGTTGAAATGAAGTGTTGCTTTTTTAAAGAGAATGCTTGCAGCGGAATTTACCGAATTTTGAATGGATCGAGCTGAGGCGATGCTGATCTGGTGCCGGGCTATATGTGTGCGACCAATGACTAAATGAGATACCCTGAGAGAGGACTTGGCATACCAAAAAACATTCTATGTAAGCAATAGCATCAAAATGGCTGGCGGCAAAGCCATACTGTGTCCATGGTTATTATTCAGTGGCTTGACATTTGACGGCAACAACCATTATTTCTTACTTATGATAACCTATTCGATTTTATTTTTTCTTCTTTATTAAATAATTAATCAATTAACAGAATATAATCCTTTATGTTGATTAAAATAATTCGTGAAATTTCAGTTTTGACCGCTATTGATTTTTTTTAATGTTTCTCTTCTATAGAAGCTAGCGCTTGTGTTTAGAAGAGTGGTGAGCATCAAGATAAAGAATATTTAGTGTTTGTAATTATGATTTAAGGAAATGTGAATACTAAAAAAATATATATAAATAAACAAATCAAAACTTATAATTGAGTGATAGTTTCATCATTTTGGTATTTTTAGATTGAACTTCTCTTTAATCGCTTTTAGTAGGTGTTTATGGTTTTAGATTTCGGAAACTTTCAAAGTCCCTCAGAAAACCTCCTACCAAAATATGTCCCCTCACGGGCCCAAAAGGCACAGTCTACTCCTCCAGAGACTTTTGCAGACAGCCTCGAACAAAAATTCTCCCCGACCACGACCTACGTTAACCCCCAATTCATTTCATACGTATACTGATAAGTCTCATCCCTTTTGACAGAAATCCCTACAGACAATCCAATCTCCTTCATAACCTTTCAGGAATTTTCAAAAAATATAAAATCACTTAAAACAAAAAATCATCCGGTCCCGACTTTATCTCAAACAAAATATTAAAATGTCTCACCACCAAAGTCATTTGCGCTTTCACAGCCATCAGCAACGCGTCTTTAAGACTTCGTTTATTCCCACAAGACTACAAAAACGCAGACGTTATTCTTATCCCCAAATTTGGTAAAGACCTCCAGGCGCAAATCCGCAGCCACCAACCAATCAGCCTCATTCCCAGTGCAGGAAAACATACAAGAAACACTCATCCTCACCAGACTCAAAAAAATAGTTAACGAACTTAAACTCATCCCTGATTTTCAACACGGATTTCGATCGGGCCATTCCACTCTCCACCAACTTCTGCGGGTGGTCGAACAAATTACTAACGGTTTCAATTATTGCCAACACACAGGAGTCCTCTCCCTAGACGTCTGCAAAGCATTTGACAAAGTCTGAGACAGCGGTCTTAATTATAAAATGTACCTCCTCGGTACCATCTGCCAATGCTCCAACTCATAGCCAATTTTATTGAAGAATGTAAATTTAAAATCAAATTAGATGGAATTTTTTCCACTTTGAGATTGCTAAGAGCCGGTATCTCTCAAGGCTCTATTCTTTCGCCTGCTCTCTTTTACATCTACTTAATCGATATCCTCCGCCCCAGTATCTACGACCATTGCACAAAAAAAAAATGGCAAATTTGCAGATGACACTGAAGTCATGTTGACTTCAGTAAGCGAAATAACAGCAGCACGATGTGTCCAAGCCCACGCCTCAGAACTAGAATCATTTTTCAAAAAATGACGAATTAGTATAAATCCTTCCAAAAAGGCCGCTTGTATTTTCTCCCGTAGACGCCCTAAAAGACCACCCGATATCCATTTCTCTAAAAAAATACCTCGGAATTGACAGTAAACTTAACTTGGGAAAAGCATACCACTGAAACTATAAACGCAGCCCATAAAACCTTTGCAACCCTTGACCGCATGATATGCAAAAGAAATAAGTAATTATCTCCAAGAAATAAACTCTTAATATAAAAAAAAACCACGATAAGACCAAAATTAACCACCGCAAGTCCAATCTGGGCCCACGCCTTAAAATCCCAAATGAAAAGACTACAAAAATTTCAAAATAAATCCATTCGCACAGTCCTGGGAGCCTGCAAGTGGATGAGGGTTTTCCAGCTCCACCGAGACTCTGAAGTCCCTCTCCTTAAAGACCACATCATAAGTCTAGCGGAATCTTTTTATTCTGGCATTCCAACCCATGAAAACGCGTCCATCAATTGTCTCGCCCAGTACGTTAAAGATATTAAAACTAAACATAAAAAA
Organism: Hesperophylax consimilis; assembly: GCF_061612785.1. Lineage (NCBI taxonomy): Eukaryota > Metazoa > Arthropoda > Insecta > Trichoptera > Limnephilidae > Hesperophylax > Hesperophylax consimilis. The sequence goes on along the minus strand of NC_142841.1, from coordinate 2,657,878 downwards.
CCGAAACAAATCTTACGTAAAGTTTAAATATCTCCCAACTGCAGCTATGTACTCTTGCAAATAATTTTTAATAGAAACTAAATCAAATATTTTCCAACAACCGTAATTTAAACTCATGATGAAAGAGAAAGGGGCCTTTTTGGCCCGGAGCTCTGTTCACAAAGAAACGGTTCAGTTCGCAGATCAAGACGCTGCTTTACAGGACAGTACACAATCATTATACTATTATCATCGAAAACCGAAATTATTATGTTTAACGATAAGCTAAGCAGAACAACACTCAGTTTTACCTTTCCTTGAGTTATACCTAAATGAAAAAACGATTGTAGGGCCACCGGGTGCCAAAACTTTCAGTCCCTACCCTACTTATGGGCCCAGCTCATTGAGTTATGGAAGGGGTTAGAGATCAGAATACTCTCCGTACACAAAGAAGAAATAATTTTTGTTGTGGGATTCTCTTTCCTTTCCGGCATTAATGAATATTGGAGTGATTTATTCCAGACACTTTTGAGCGAGCGTTTTGTACCCGGAATGGAAGTTTTAATTAAAATGGTTCCCTGGCTATTTACTTCTGGGACAATTATTAATTGCCTTGCAAAATAATTGCAGACGTCACCCGGCCTTAAGATTAAATTATTATTTGTTTGCGAACAAAACAACACTGAGTACGGTTTTATATTGTTGTTTCAGACAATACCAAAAGTAAAGGGGATTTATCTCGGATTCCATTTATTATTTTAATGACTTTTTTATTTAAGGGAAAATCACGCGCAGCAGTACATATTATGGATTAACATCTTATCTGACCGCTAACAATATGTTCTATCGGAAAAATTATAAGCGAGCAATATAACTGCCAGATAAGCAGCTGATAATTCTATATGGACATGTCTTGGAAGACGAGTTCTCGCAGTCGTTGAACCTGTAACATTATTTTATCGGTAGGTATTTTTTTATAAAACTAAAGCGTTTTGAAGTATGCAAATTTTACAGCCATATTTCAGCCCCGCATTCCAAATTTATACCGATTTATAACATATTCATCTAAAACACTTTAACTTTTAAGTTCCTCAAAAATATACATGTCTTGAATGAAGATAATATCTATATGAAAAAACGTAAAGTATGCTCCGAAGCTTATTAGAAACACATTTCGTTCTTTTATTACGTTAGGGTTATGACAAAATGCACAGTGTATCTTTAATTGTACCTTACTAATTTATCGAAAGATTTTTGCTCTACTTTAGCCGAGTCGTGTTTTATAATATTTTCATAATTTTCTCTAAGTTATTATAGTTTTTCAACATAAGCCCTCTCTCTTTGACATTAGTATTTATACATCTCCCTTTCAAACGTTGTTCGTCTTTTGGAAAGCTTACTACGAGACCCCAAAAAAACTCACTTCATTAAAACCTTGCATAATAAGCATTTAGTTTATTTTACAGATATCAACTAACGGTTCCATGACAACTCAACACAGTGACAATTCAACACACTTTTAAAAAGTGATATAAAGTCATTAGAAACGATGAAATTTTTTTTTTAACCTAACCTAACTTAACCTAACCTAACTTAACCTAACCTACATAACCCAGTTAATAAAGTTTTTGTTTCAACACTTTCCATGACTTTATATAACTTTTTAAAGATGTGATGAATTATCATTGTGATGATTTATCCGGTTGCCCAACTAATATAGGATAGAGAGTTATCTCCTACATTTAGCAACCCTATCGAAGTAGCAGATACTCTCAGTATCGCCCTAGTTCAGAAATAAAATGTTTCTTAAAATGGCTTTGCTTGGCGACCAGATCTCAATAGCCAAGTAAGTTTCATTTTCCTCATATTCTTCCTTTCCTCATTCCATCACTCCATTCGGCCTCATAACATAATGACATGACCCCAATTGGGGGTGTAATAATCCCACTGGATCCGAACACTTTGAAGCAGTTGTAACTCCTGTGCTATATTTACAGAAAAATATTTCAGACAACTCAAATTACTAATTGACGATCTTTCGAAGCAATAATAAGACAGCAAAACATTTTTAAATACACTTTAGCAAAAGTTTACTAAATTCGCAAAAGTATAAATTAAAATTATATAAAAAGTTAAATTATACAAAAGTATAAAATAAATTACAAAAGTCGTCTCAAAACCATATACATTTCAGCGATTAGTTGTATATATCGTCGCTGTGAAATCAAACCGGCATATATGCAAAATGCTTGTTTTTCACCAGAGCGCTTTAAAGATTTCGCATATGATATTTTCCTTTTTACGTCCGTTTGGTTCACCTCAATGCCACCTTATGAATGAATAAAATTTAGACGAATACTGCTTATTGAAGTAGTAGTTGCAAATAAATCGAAAATTGCTTAAATTAAGAGTAAAATGCAGATATGCCAGTATGGCTTTAAAATCAGTGTAATATTTGCATTTGTGTCACAGTGGCTTCTTCTTTTGGAATCTGTTTAAGGTATAAAAAAAGACAATGTTGTCAATGAAAAAATAATTTATTGCTTCACAATTTTTTTTATAAACAATTAACATAATACTGCTCTTTCCTTTGCTGGTAACTTCAAAGTTTCCCAATCGTTTATGGAAATCTGAATTGACGGTATTATCTCGGCGGTAACTAACTTTAGGATACCATTTTTCTTCTTCTCATCAATAGTCTCTTGGAATAAGCGTGCATCAGAACAGGATTCGCGCTCCCATTGCCCCGTTTATTCCTTTTCTTCGCCTCCTCCCAGGCATGTGATCCGTAGGAGGTTTTGAAGTAAAAGTTGCCGTCGTAAATGAGACAAACATCACACTGATCTTTCTTCAGTGTGAAAGTTTGTATGACTTGAAAAAACCTCTGTACTGGTAGTAGCTGATTCCTGCAAGGTTTGACTCCTTTCTTTCTGTTATATTAGATAATCTCTGTGATCGGCGATAGATTTTCCACCATCGATATACTCCCGAGAACTTTGAGATCTGTAGTAATGACTAGGAACACTTGCGTTTACAGTTGTGGCAAGGAGGCTTCATGCTTCGTTGGTTCACTCTTCCACGGGTTTTAGACTCGTATTCCTCACCGCAGTTTCGCATCTTTCAGTTTGCTAAAGTTTTTTTTTTAAATTTGCCTATTATAATTTATTTTTTTAACCGGGAGAAATTTTACCCGGGTCAGACATTTTGGCATATATGCCGGTTTGTTTTAGTTGAGGCTGCTATAAACGCTTTTGTTAAGTGCAAACCGGATTATCTGCCAATAAGTCATACAATAAGTCATATTTGGTAGTAATAAAAATGTACTATTGTGAGATAATCCAGTTTTACTTACATGATGGACGCATTTCCCCCTTGAAAGTTTTGAAGCAACTGGCGTATTGCGGAATAGGTCTGTCTTCTGCTAAAAAAAATGGCGATTCACGCGTAAATGCATACCGGCCCAACGCCATCTGACAGATTTTTATTCAACTATACGACATGCCGGTTCGACATAAAAATAGAAGGGAAAAAAAGAAATTTTTTGACACCAATAACTCAAAATCTCCATTTTTGCATATATGCCGGTTTGATTTCACAGCGACGATATATTTATCATATTATGTAATTATTAATATCAATTCTCAAAATATTCATATAAAAACATGAACTGATTAAACTTACTGTGGCTTAAAGCCAACGAATCCACCCACATTTCACCGTTCATTTAATATTTTTAGGTTTTATAAATTTGGCACATTATGGCAAACGATTGCTCAAGACGTTTTGCAAACTTGCCATAATATGCCAAAAATCGTTGGTGTGAGTGTTTAAAATAGTATCTTTATTTGGTATTCGTATTTGCGATTCGTTTGTGATATGTTTTTGATCATATTACTGGCCTTAGAAAGAAAATGTGATTTACGAATATTGCACGACATCTTTGACGTGTTGTTTTCTTGAGATATTTACTACGTTCGCAATCAGATGTTTTCTGGAATGCCGTCACAAAGAGCAAGGAATGGACAATGTGCATCGGGCGCTATGAAATATGTTGCAAATCCACTGTAGCGTTATGCTTTGGAGAGGCGCCAAGGCCCCGCTATCCACTGACCATATAATACCTAGAATACACGGAGAAAAACGAGTATTCCCAATATTTTACAACTCTCTGCAAATTATTGGTAATCCGGTTAAAAACGGGATTGCAGGCCATTTTCTGATAAACTTTCAGTAAATTCCTAGTATTTAGGAACACGTGTTTATACACCTACATTTATCTTAATAATATACAATGCGGAAATATTAGGATTTTAATGATCGTTCCGACATCGTGATAATACTTTGGGATTTTACTAAAAAAATTATGATACCTATCAATTCATTCGTTAATGGCCTGCGATCCCATGTTTGACCGGATTACGAATAATTTGAAGAGGTTCTTAATAAGTTATTAATTTTCAATAACGGTTATTTTTATCCGTGTATGTATTATGTATACCAATTTTCTGTTAGATTCCCCTATCTTCACAAACGGATTGTCTTTGTTTTACCGGTATTTCAATGGAAATTTTTGCAAGAAATAAACACCGGTGTATAGCCAAAAAACATGCTAAAAGCGTGCACAACTATTGTAAACGGTTGAAATTTGTCACAAAAGAACGGGTCGTTTTTATCTTCAGCAGATCGGCTGTGGAATGATTTGCCGGCCTCCTCACTAAACAAATATAATTAACATTAACAATTCTCTTCGAGTCCAGTGTTCACTCCTTCCTCTCCTCGAAGAGATCTTCCGCACAGCATCCTCAAGGTGACATAGACCACGAGGCAAATTATTTTCCTCTGGGTCTCCTGCGTGGAGTGAAATGAAGAAAATGATATCACCAATTTACAAAAGATCTTTGGCTCCTACTACACCTCAGATAGGACAGTGAAATTAATTTTCTGATCAACGCAAAATTTGGATCTTTGAACATTTTTGATGAATTTCATCTTTCTTCAAGCATACGGACACGCCCACAGCACACTTCTGTGTATCTAGTTAGAATAAAGAAAGTGTCATTAATTTACATTTGAGCTTTCGACTCCCAGACTCTATACAGACTAATTTATTTATTTATTCACGTTCTCTATAAGACACCAATATATTAGGGAGAGGATTACAAATTTGAGGCACATGTAAGTATAAAAACGTCATTGTGGTAGTTTTAAAATTTTGTGACATACGTCAAAAGATAGTTTATGTACATAAACCCCACACAGGTGGCCCTAAGGTAAATATCTTCCCTAGGAGGGCCTTACATCATTTTCGGAGATGTTGTGTGAAAGATCTTTTAAAGGAGAGGAAATTCAGGTAAGGAAAAAGGTATGAAGGGTAGGTAGGAAACTAGGGATCAAAGTGTTAAGGAGTTACGTATAAATATATCCCTCCTGCTCCGGTGCAAGACGATGGGTAGAGAGATCAGTTGGAGAGGTCAAAGGGTCTCCCCAAACCAGCCTCTCCCTACCTGGCACATACTTCACCCGATGAATCCGTGCATCCCTGATAAATCACCAAACGTAGCGAACCACTTGGGGTGAGTTATTGGTTATCCAATAAATGGTTCCCGGGGCGGCGGTAGCCAAACCCGCCTCCCGAATTTAACTGTCGTTAAAAAAGTTGTTGGTCAACGCAGAATCGTTAAGCAGTTGAGTCGCTCTGTTGATTGGCGCATTCTATTAGGCAGAAGTCCTAGGTTTCGGAGTATAAAAAAGTGCATGGGATCTCCCACAAGTATACCTACTTGTGGGAATATATAAGTTAACCATTGTCAATATAAATGGACTAAGTACAATTCCAGAGATTAGTATAAAAAAATGTATGCTTAAACATATATTTCGGGGTCCTTGTGGGCGTAAATCGAGCATTCCCGTTAACCCGTACATTAGTACTTTCATCACCTTTGTTCAGTTTGCAATGTTTTCTGTGCATTTCAAATGCGCTATATAGATAATTTTTTTTTTAATTTTCCGTAAAAAACTGTTTTGAAAACTTGTAAAAAATACCATTCCGGTGTATGCATTTAAAATAAACGTAACGCTTTCTAAATAATAAAATTTCAATATCAAACGTAAAAAAAGTTGTCAAAAACGCTAACCACATTTTTACTTAATTTTTTACTCCAATCATGTTAAATAAAATTCAAAATCACATTATCTTTGTTTGGGAAATTCGTAAGAAAAAAAACGTACCTTCACTTTAATCTCGTTTATATAATAAAAAAGAAAGAAATAATTTTTAAAGCTAAACCGAATGTTACGATAGCGGTTAATGTTACAATCTGAATTATTAATTTTGGGTATTTTTAGGATTTAGTTAATAAATTCTTGTAAGAAGGAGGATTTTTTTGAGGCAAACTGGAAGGAATTATTATTTCTATTTCTAGCGTTAAAAAAATTAAGTATTTCCGCATGATAGAAAATATATAAAAATACTTTTATAAAATATGGACGCCCGGTCATATATGACCCTCAAACGCTGGAGGGGTTAAAAACAAGGATAGATACAGTAATGGACAGTTTGATAGACTGGTTCCACTAATTGTACAAATTACTCGAAGGAACTAATGCAATTAATTGATTATCAGCTCAAGAAAAATTACAGTTTTTGGGTGTTTTTGGATAATTTTATCAGAAATACAAAATGATTTAGCTTACTTCTGGGACGCCGCACTTCCACCAATTTATCCTTTCAGTGGCGCTATCAAGTATTCCCCTCGCGTGAGGAGACGAGGAGTGTTCCCTTCTTACTATTGCTATTGCCCGGCCCGGAGCAAACATTGCAGTCGAAGGCGGTCAATGTTTTGTTGGAGAGAGCCGAACTTACATCATATACTGCCGATGTTCCTTCAGAGTAATATTGTGTGGAAATAGTGAAGATGTTGTGTCAAGATCAAAGGGTAGCTTTATTAGAGAAAATCTTTTATCATATATTGCATGGCTAAACTCTAATAAGTTGGCTTGACGCATATACCGAAAAATAAAGGCCATTTACCTTTTTTACATCCAAATTTACAAATGTCTTATTTATTATAAATAACTTACGTAATCAATTATTAATTGAGTATTGTGAAGGTAAACATCAACCGACGATTGAACGATTTTTATGATTTATTAACTGTGTAATAAGATTAGTTTTGAGGAGCAATTTTTTTTTGCGTGCGCACTGTTGTATGTAGGTAGTTACATTTTGATTATTTATTACACATATTTTAAAAATTAACATGGCTTCCTCAATCCAGCTTGAATCTATCAACTGGTGCAGACTTTATACCGGTTGGGACTATTGTGCGGTATTCACATTAAAAAGTTGTAATTATAAAAGTTCAAAAATTCCACAAAGTTATTAATGGATTTTTTTTTTTTTTTTTTTTTTTTTAATTCCTTTATTTTTCCCAATTTTTACATTAATTACATACAATATTATATAAATCAATAAGAATAATGGGAAGCCACTAAGGCGCAGCCTGTGCGTGGGTAATATATTTAAGTTATTATTTTATTGTACCTAGAAATAAACAAATTGTGGGCATATAAAATAAAAACAAGATTACATTTTGTATAAGCGTTTTGTATAAAAAGTGTTTATAATAGTGTATAGTGAAGTTATAAGTGTTTATTGTAATATATGTAATATATGGTGAATATTTTATGAGAAACATAAATTGATACAAATTAAATAAAAAAAGTTTCAACTGCTGTGTCGAAAAGCCATAATTTTAATTCTTTTAAATATTGAGGAAGTTTAGTTATCACTTGAATATTTTTCGGTAAAAGATTGAAAGTACGAGGTCCAATGAAACTGCAGTGTGTTTGCATTTGTTTTGTGTTCGTTTGGGGAGTATAAAATACATTATTATTTCTAATGTTGGTTCTGTTTTCATTTATTTCGAATTTATTTTTGTTTTTAAAGATGTATTTCATAGTTTGCAAAATAAATAGTTTACGGAGACAGAATAGTTTAGATTCTTTGTATAACTCATCCGTTGAAAATGTTCTTTTCCGACTATACATAACTTTGATGATATAATTTTGAATTATTTGTAAAGGTTTGATATGTGCATTAAGCGCACCGCCCCATCCTATTATTCCGTATATGAGTGAAGATTGCACCAAAGAAAAATAAATAATTTTCAGTTTTTCAACATTGAGCACTTCTTTTAGTCTGTAAAATGTGTATGTAAGATATCTTAATTTACAGACGGTATTATTAATTTGTGACTGCCAATTTAATTTTGTATCAATAACAATACCTAAATATTTAATCTTTTCAACTTTTCCGAGTTCAAAGCAAGATGAGCATATTTCTTGGTTACAGTTAACGTTATGTATTCGAATTTTAAGGTTATTAGGGGGTTTATTTTTACTATTTTTAGAAAAGGTTAGGTAAAATGTTTTACTATAGTTTAAGAAGAGTCTATTACTTTCTAGCCATGATGAGACATATGTAATACATTTTGTTGCCTTCAAAAAAGTTTCAGGCCAGGATTTTCCATTCACTATTATTACTGTATCATCTGCGTAAGATACAATTTTACCAGGGATTATAACATCACATAAATCGTTTATGTATATTAGAAAGAGAATTGGGCCAAGCACAGTTCCCTGTGGTACTCCATTTTTTATTCCTGTTTCAGTACTATAAAAATCCCCTATTTTTGTTTTTAGTTTTCTGTCTTTGAGATAGCTAGTAAGAATTTTTAGTGTATCATTTTTTAAACCTATTTGATTCATTTTTTTAATAAGTAGATTGTGATTTACCGTATCAAAAGCTTTTCTTAAGTCTAGGAATATAGCTAAACTCTTTTTATTTTGATCAACAGATGTGTATAATTTTTTAGTCAGATCGAATATTGCATCTTCAGTGCTTAGTTTTGTTCTGAAGCCATATTGATTTTGGGACAGAATTTTGTTTTGTTCTAGGTAATTCATTATACTATTTTTGATACATTTTTCAAATATTTTTGAGAGGTTTGAGACCAAGGAAATAGGTCTGTAGTTGTCTAATATGTGCGTTTCTCCTGATTTGTGAATTGGTATTATGATAGAGGTTTTTAATTGTTCGGGAAAATGTCCCTCTTTTAAGGATATATTAAAAATATGTAGCAATGGAGTTAAAATGTAATGTTTTTTTTTTTTTAGTGTGTTACCTGATAAACCATCAATTCCTGTAGAATTTGTTGATTTTAGACCGTCAATGTGTTTATCGATTTCATCTGTTGTGATGGGTGAAAATATTCTAAGGAGTTAATTGATTCGTTAGTTGAGTCTAAGTGTAAAGATGAGTCTACGGGTATTGTATTATCAATTTTGCTAGAAGATTCAAGTATTTGATCTACTACATTTGTAAAAAAGTTGTTAAAGTTTTCTGCAATAGTCGATTTGTCAGTTATAATATTTTCATTTATTATAATCTCATTGACATCGGTTGATACTTTTTTTTTTTGTTCTTGATTTCATTAATAATATTCCATGTTTTTTTGGTATCATTTTTTGCACTATCAATTTTTTCACAATAATACTTCTTTTTCATTAAATCAAACATTTACCTAATTCAGTTCCTTGTTGTAATATGTGAAGTGTGGCGGGTTATTAATTAGACTATTATTATTTTGTTCTTTAATAAATAAAACATTTCAGAATATGAAAGGCGCAAGCTACACTTGTAACTACGTACAAAAATGTATTTTTTTAAAGTTGATTCTAATGATAATGTATGAAATTAATGACAACCATTCGTTGTTGTATTACATAATATTCAAGAAATTAAAGCATTAGATAAGATTAATCTGCAAACAACAGTTTGTTAATTAATTATGTAATAAAACAATCACTTTGAAAACCACTAATTTATAACGGTATTTGTCACCTACCAGTTTTGTTATAGTAATAATAATATCCAATTTCATCCGAGATTTGGAATGAAAAATGTGGAACATGCAATCGCAATTGTCTTATTTTCTATCAGGAATATGGATGCAAATATCAAAGCTTTTTTTCCAAGATAAAGATTAAAATGCAAGCTTTCAATTAATAGTTGTGTCAACCCTGTATTTCAATTTAGGAGACGGGTACCGCCGCTTCGGAATCCATTCATTGGATAACCATTTTCTCTGCCATAGATTTCCCCAAGTGGTGACGCTACGTTTGGTGACTTAGTAGGGGTGCCCGGGTACAAAGGGTGAGGATTGCCTAGATCTTGACGATGGATGCACCTGCCCACATACTATGTGGCGGGCCGGATTTGAAGAGACTGGTTAAGGGAGACCTTTTTACCTCTTCGGAAGGACTCTCTCGACCCACCGCACCGCGGAGGGAGGGATGAACTCAAATGTCTGTCACTGTTGGATACACTCACCCCCAGATTCCTACCCACCCCTCAAACCTTTTTTTATTAAAAAAAACCCTCCACACAGCATCTGCAAAGATGACATAATTCATGAAGGAAATATTTTTCCACAAGGCCTCCTGCGTGGAGATCATGTAAAAATCCTAGAAATTGTCAACAGAAATAATGTTAAAAAAAACTAAATAGTATTAATATAATTTAATAACTAAATATTTTGGTAAACTATAGTTGAAACAACTTGCCTTAACAAGCCGCATTATGAAGTCATCAACCTGAGCCAAGTGCCTTGCAAGGCCATCATTTAGGGCTGATGTTCCCATCGACACGGGGACTAACTACCTAACCGCGAGAGCTCTGGGGGGCTGCTCCAGTCCGACAGGTAGGAGGTTTGGCAGGTACCTTGTACCTGGTAAATAGGGGTAGGGCGGCTGATGTATGGTCCGGGGGGTTATGCAATTCTCACCTCTGCCGTAATGGCGCCATCAATACCGGACACCTATAGTTTGTCAGTAGGTGAAGGATGGAGGAGATCGAATGATAAAAAAGCTTTTCCCTCGTTTCTCATGATGCCCGGATCGTATTTAGCAACAATATTGCATTGAAATTTGCAGTTTAACGAGTGGTGTGCCTTGAGATGGTGCTTCGGAGACCGTTATAATATTTCGGATTTTTGAATACGAATACTTTGAAAATTTAAAAGAAGACACAATCAGAATCGTTTGTGCTAATTTCACAGTAGAATCTACTTTTTATTTCTTGAATGTAGCTTCTATGACAGCTTATGAAAAATTAAATTATCAATGGATGTCAAAAATCTGTTTTGTAAAACAGCGTCATTAAAATGAAAATGGTTTTTAGTAGTTTTTTTTAAACCCTTTAAGGTAATTTAGAGCGAGGCTCCGCGTATTTTTGTCGGGAATTCAAACCGAAAAAATAAAAATAAAACATCTCAGATTGGTGAATACTCTCAGTGTGACCCTGGTGAAAGACCAACAGAATCGAAGAAAGCACCCTCCCTTTCCTCTCAACTCCCTTCAACTTTACAAGATTCTTCACAAATGCCGTAGTCCCCTTGGCCCTGGGCAGTTGGAACCCTTGTCCTGTATTTGGAAAAAAAATATATTTGTGAATTATCTATTACCACTTTCAATGGTTCATAGAAAAACGCGTACCTAAACGAATTAGAAAGATAAAGCATTTTTATAATAAACACTTAAACAACACTTAAACTATTTTTATGATAAACACTTAAGGTGAAGCTTAATTCCAAATCACTATTTTGATTAATATTTATAACGAATTGGTGTACATTGTGAACACCAAAAAATATGCTTTAGATAAATTTAAGGTTTTCCTATCGTTTCGCTTGAGTAGAATACAAATAAAAATATAAATTACTCAATAAAAAATATAAATGTAAACTACTAAAGAAAATATTTTTTCAATAAAAACGTATGAACGCGTAAAGAAAACAACTTTAAAAATACAGTATTATAGCTAAAATTATCTGTGACAGCTTCACTTCATTAACATTTTTGCTTTCTTATAAAATTATTTACAAAATAAATAAAAACCAGTTTTGTGCTTGAAATCGAACGTTTCTAAACTCTGTCAAGAGATTTTAATACCTATTACCTACAATATAAGATATAACAAGAATATACATATTTTTGGCTTGTAGCTTCCTCTTAAACAACAATTAACCAATTCTTTTTATAATAAACACTTAAACAACACTTAACAAACTATTTTTATAATAAACACTTAAACAACAGTTAACAAACTATTCTTTATAATAAACACTTAAACAACCCTTAACACTTGAAAGGGTAGGTAATATAATTTAATTCCACCATTCCTTCCCCGCGTTATTAGCATATTATAATATAATATATTATACACAAACTATATTTACACACAACCACGAAAGCACAAATTGTACTCACTCTGTGATTTATTGCCAAATATATGTGTTAATTAATTAGTGCTTCATACAAAGTGAGTGGTTTATTTCATTAATAATGTCAAGCGCCAAAATAATTGCTTTTTCCGAAAAAATAACTGTTTAAATATTTAAATAGCAGTTACAAAATTTGGGTGGAGTGAAATAAATGATTGGCTTCTCTTTTTTGGAATAAACTGCCATTGATTTTAAGTGCGAAGTATGCATTTTCAAAATAAACCAATACTTTCTCTACTTCTTCTTCTATCGGAGGTTGGTTATATCACCCGCGGACTGCAGCCCAGTACAAATGAATGCCACTTGGTCACAAACCAAGCCTTAAAACATGAGATGGAAGCCTATTTCAAATGCGTAACCTCAACACACCCCGTACAGAATGGGAAACGCACTACAGAAGTCAGAATAACCATCCAGGGAAATTTTAAACCATATTCATTTACACTTCAGCAGGTGGGTATTTCTACCGCCGTCGCAGAAACCATTTATTAGTTGACCAACACCTCTGCCATTTGGTGACTTAGTAGGGATTCGCGTATTCACGGGGTGAGGTTTGTGCGGGTCTGCCCTGTTTGATGCGTCTGCTCACCAACTTTGTGGCAGGCTGGTTGAGGGAGATCTTTTGACCTCTTCTTCAGGACTCTCTCGAAATATCACCTTTCACCGCCGTGGGAGGAATGGATTCATACGTCCGTCACTCCTGGACATACTGACCCACAGATTCCTAACCACCCCTCATACCTTTTTCCTTCCCATAAATTCCTTTCCTAAAAAGACTCTCCAAAAGCATCCCCAAATATGATATAGGCCCTGAGGGAATTATTTTCTTTAAGGTCTTCTGTGTGGAACTAATGTAAAAATATATATGTATTGATTATTTTGAATATTTCACAGAGTACAATACATAAAAAAATAGTTATATTAAATTCGTTTAGTTAAGTAAATTTAGGTTTTTAAATATCTAGATTAAGTTTTGTTATGTATTTTCACCCCGTAGCTGATTAATTCCCTTCGCTGGTAAATATTTGAATAAATGTATTAAAAAGATTTAGTTTTTCAGTTAACATGTATACGGTGCTGAGATCGTCGCGTCGGAAGGCTCGATGATCTTCTTTTATTGGAAAATTCCGCATTCCGGGCGTCGCGACGCCTCAGTACGCGACGTCGCGACGCCATTAGGTTCGGGCTGACGTAAACTTTCCTAGCCCCGGAGCGATGCAGCGAACAGCGAGCGCACTAGAAAAGCTCAGAACAGATAAAAAGCTAAAAGTGTCATCTATAACGCGGTAAAGAAAAACCTCTGTCGCCACTTCATTTAAGACCTTTATTGAGAGAGCTCAATTCTTCGTCAAGCGATGTGTATTCTTCTTTTTACTGTTTTCAAGTTTAATTTGTGAAACTTTATTTTATTTTTACAATTTTTTTATTTTTATTTGTCAATACAATAATTAAAGTTGTAAAAAACAGTTAATTTATAAACAAGTTTATTGTTTAAATATTATTGCGTGTGATAGCTGTTTTGCCTTATCATAATGTTGTTTGATAAAGCCTTTTATATTTTATTATACCATCATTTAATTAGTAAAAAAGGTTTATTTATAAACACGTTTATTGTTTAATAATTATTGCGTATGATAGCTGTTTCGCATTATGAAACTGTCGTTTGATAATAACTTAAAAATGAACTATTTTGTAATAAGTTTAAATATATATTTTTTTATTTTATTTATTTTTTGGAATAACTTTATTGAGTGAAACCTCAAATTGTAATATTTAATTATTGAAGACAATATTAGCAATTTTTAAACGAAAATCTAAAACAGACCAAGGGCCTAGATAGTTGCCAATAAATAATTTGCGGTGAAAAAATGAAGACATTGTTGGTAGTCTTCGAAGTTCTTATTCGAAGTATGATACAGTTAAAAAAGACCGAAGCGGATAGGGTTCCATTAGCTCAGTGGTAGAGCGGTGCCTGGGTTCGTGTCCTAGATGTGATGGTATCCTTTTCTGATTTTTCTGTTTCAGATTTTCGTTTAGAAATCGCTAATATTGTCTTCAATAATTAATTACATATTTTTTTATTTACCATAATTCTGTTGCTATGTATCTCACAACTGGAATACCCTTATGAGATGAACGGCTTACTAATTTATTATATTATACTATTTTTTTATTAAGTAAATAAACATTTTGTGAGAAAAGTGTACTGGATTATTATTTATAAAAAGCATTATTTTATATGGTATTTCATTTAGTTCTGTAAATAAAAACGTCAGTCAAAAACTCAGAACGGTAGAATTTAAATAAATTTTAATACGTAGTGTTAGAAAACGCCGGCAAACATAAACGAGCCAAAGCTTCTCGTCTTGAGCTATACCGGACTCGAGAGCATCCCTCGCTCCTCTGAGAGCTCTCACCTCTAATAGTCACAGCCACCCTTCTCGAGAGGTCCAGTACTCCATCTACCCTCCACCCTCGACTCTGCCCTCCTATCATCTGCGCCCCCACGTGTACTCGTACGTGCCCAATTCCCGGCATCACCTGCACCAGACCTCAACGAGGATGAATCCTTTTCACGTGGCGGGAGGGAGCATCACGTGGAACCCCCTGGATCTTACCGTTACCCTTCTCCACCCTCTTCTCACGCGCTCTCCGGACCTGGAGATAAATTGAAGTTTTCAGTTATAAACCTAGCAGATAAGTGACAATTTGAGTTTGGTGTGATATTTTATGCTTTTTCTCGTACATTTGCGGTAGCGGCTGCTGTATAGTAAACAAGTTTTGAGTTCTTCATATGAAAATGGAAAAAAATGCTAAAGTTCTGTCACGCTAGGAAAATACGTCACGCAGGCCAATAGAATATAAATTTTTGATTTTGTTCAGGTTATATATAAATATTTCAAATCTACCAGTAAAAACTAAAGTTTAAAAAAAAATATTATGCGTCAATTTTTAGCCTAGCCTATTTCAAAGATTTTTTTGGTTTGACTGAGGATTTAATCCTCCTCCCCAAGGAAAAAAATTCGGAAATTGTTCAAATTAGCAGTAACAATAATACCACGTACTTCAGGTTTGTATCGTTCCATTGCTTGTTGTAACTAATTCCCTCTGTCTATTTGCAAAAATTATGGCGCAAACACATTATGACATTACTTTTGCCCACCTTGTATAATATCTTATGTAAGAATGTTCATAACACCAACATTCATTATGAACGGCAGTTCCTAAATGTAGGAATATTAAATGAAATAACTCTAAAACTATTTTGTAACCACCGTATTCTATTTGCTAACAATGACTATTCCAAACAATACCAAATATTTCACAATAGATACCTGAGAACGACGTTATTAGATCAATATGTATTATATTAATATTTACCTGTTTGTGCTATTGAGTATAACTACTAGGACTTGACAATATTATTCTACCATTATGAAAATGAATCTGGGTTTTAATATAACCTAGATATTGAATTATTATTATTACGTATTCTTCCATTCTAAATGAAATAATTTTATGCTCGTAGATCGGTTAGTAGCGACACAAGTTAGTGAAATAATTCGTCAGGTTTCATCCCCGGCGTCGTGAGTTCAATTCTTAGTTAAGTTGTTCAACATTGCACAAGCAACATTTTCCGTTTAAAATGATGAGAGCAGAAGTAATTAAATAATGACATGTTTTTCCATTCCGGTTATGCTCGTCTTTTAAATACATCTACGGCTTTTCGAATAAATGCAAATCTTGGAAGCGGAAATTAACCAACTTGCCGATATCAGATCGATATGAAACCTGGCAGATAAAATCATCGTCAATGAAAATGCATTGTATCAACGTTTGGTAGTAATCACGCATACATACTCACACATAAACGCGTTTCTCTGAAATTGGATAACAAATTATTAAAAGCATTAATTACTCGCCTGAAATATCAATACAAATTGAAAAAATCTCCCAAATAATAATTAATGCCACCGACTGGAATTGAACTCGCACCTTCTGATGTCCGGTCAGGTGCTCTTGACCACTGAGCTACGTCGGCAAATAATTCAATATGTACCAGTATTTCAATCGACAATTAATGCTTATAATATTTAACGAGTAATTAATGCTTATAATATTTTCTTATACTTTGTGCTATGCATAAAAACCTTGTCTTATAAACATTAGTTTATCATTAAAAAAAGTAACATTAGAGCTGTTAATGAACGAAAAAAAGTGTTGGTTACTACTTGGGCATTGGCGCAGTTGTAAGCCCGATTTTTTTAAAGTTTTAATTAAAAAAATATATTTACAAAAGTTTAAAATCCAGCACTTGGAGAGGAAGGTTCAATCCCCAGTCAAACAAAAAAAATCTTTGAAATTGGCTACAAGACGGCCCGAAAAATTGCGCAACTACGTATTATAACCTAAATAAAAATAACCACTGCCATAAAAAAACCTGAACAATATGATGAATTAATGTTTTATTGGCTACCGTGACAGTATTTTTGAAATTTTTTTCCATGAACATATGAAAACACACAAAAATTGTTTATTATGCAGTATCTGCTACCGCAAGTGTACGAGAAGAAAACATAAAATATCAGAACAAACTGTCACTTATATGCTAGGCTTATAACTGCAACATACAACATAAATGTCAAAGCATAATGATATTTGACGCCATTTGCAAAAAAATATGGCTCATTCATATAACATTACTTTTACCTCATTTGACATATATTCCATTAGCTAAAAAAATATCTGCTTTTTATATCATGTTTAGTCAGTATTCCCATATCTATAAATAATTATTGCATAGAATTACATATCATTAAACAAATTGCAATTAAAATATAAAATTAATGGATGATAAATATTAAATAGAAAATGTACGAAAAAGTTAATCAAATCTTATGTTTATCCACCCATAATTGACAGAATTGAAATTAATTTATTTTTTACGATTGCAACATTTTTATGTATTAGTAAGACTTAAGTTAAGGAGTACCTCTTTGGTAGCAGGTCTTTAAATACTATAATTATTCTGATTTTGGAAACCACTTTTGGAAACAAATCATTCTTTTGATACAAATTTAGGGTTATTTAACATTCTAATACACTGAGTTTATAAATACATGACCTTGAAATTTTAGAAATTGTGATAAGTGTTAACAGTCACTTTATTAATAATAATATTTTTTCTACGTTTATAACTGATTTATAATCTTATAACAAATATTGGGTATTGAACTTTATTTAACTTAACTTAACCAGTGATGAAAGTAAGTCAAGTACGTCCTTTGACACCCTGTATTACCTTATATATTTTGTTATTTAGACTTCTTAATTACCGATTGATTCTTTTGTGAAATAAAAGTTTTTTATTATATAACTTCTTTCTTATAAATATTATTTGTAATGATAATTAATTAAGCGATGTTCATCGTTATATTCTATGTCTATATAGATACTAATTTGTCTATTCTTTATCTTTAACCAACGAAGAAGCCATTGGTTTCGAAACACTTCGATTAAATGATGGTGTATATGTTGCGGTTCAATGCTAACTCAACACAGTGACTATTCAACACACTTTTAAAAAGTTATTAAAAACGATGAAATTTTTTTTAACCTAACCAAACCTAACCCCCTTTAACCCAGTTAATAAAGTTTTTGTTTCATCACTTTCCATGACTTTAATATAACTTTTATAAGATGTAATGAATTATCATTTTGATGATTTATCCGGTTACAATATGTTGCAGTCTAAACCGGTTTTTAGTTATAACGCGTTTTCTCTAGTCAAAACTAGTTTACATTGAATGCATTTATTACTACTAGAATTTAATAGTTGTAACTAGAAATAGAAACAAGGTGTTTTATTTTCATTAAATTGTATAAGTATATATATATGTTGTATAATATAGAATATTAAACAAACATGCTTTAAACACCATTTAACTATAATTACCCTCCAACTGACAGTAAATTAATAAACATACAACATATTCAAACATAATCTATTACTTAAAATCTTACGCATACAGTTTTGTAATATTATCTGGATATAGCAAAACGTTTTGTTAACCGCATTCATTTCATGCTAGACAGTGGATTTAGCAAGAGTAATTTATTTTAAAATTAAATGGCCAAAATAATTGAGCTTAATGATGTTGTCTCATACCATAATACTTAATGGTAAACTTCTTGAATATTAGTAAAACACTTATTAATTGTTGTTTATTGACAATTTTATGAGCGATGTTAATTAAATTTGATGTATTGTTAGGGCTCACAATGTAAAACAATCTATTAAAATTTAGGACTCGAATATACTTCAAATAATAATGTCTACAGAATAATAATATCAACAATTTACACAGCGCAGCGCTAACATTTCAATTAAACGACCTAAATTACTTGACAAAGGCCACTAATTTATTCATAATAGCCGAGGACATAACGTTTCCTATTCACTGATCCGAAATGACGAATACTTACCATAAATTAACCAGAACACGGACCCACAATGGACCTCGCTGGATTCAATGCTTATACCGAATACATTTCGTACGGAATTTGGAATAATAAACACATTATGTGTACAAAATCTTGCTCATTTATTGACTACGTAAAGCCTTGTACAATTTCTACAGGGGTGGACTTAACCTTTGTTTCAATCCTATTTCAGAAAACTTACACAACAAACCAATAAATATTGTTAATATTCTCCTGACGAAGGAAGGGTGTTCCCAAAACCGGTAGAGGGTAATTAAAATTAAAGTGGTCTAAAACAAGTTAGTATATTTATATTTGTAAATTATAACGAGCCACAAAGTAAATGCTTATTACAAATATGCAATAAATATGATTTGAGATTTTCAAGATCAAAGGAATTGTAGTGATTTATTTATAATTATTATGGGTATTATGCCATGTTGGTAGCGCAACGTTTCGGACAGCATTACAGTGTCCATCATCAGTGCAGATATGTAAAGAATGTATGTGACGTGATACCGTGTCGCCAACTGGAACCCTCTAAGAGCTGGAAAACTTTAAGATGTTTTTTTGCATTTAGTTTTGGTGTTGTCAATTATTGGAGTCCAAGAACAGTTGAGATTAGCCCCGTCGTCAACAAACAACTAGTTAAGATTTATATTATGATTTTTCTGCCTTCAAATTCTAGAAATTTAATATTTTGATCTCCTTATTTTGTTAATTTAATAATTTTATGTAAACGGAGAAGATTTTTTAAAAAACTTTCCCTATAAGTGAAATATTCCGGCGTTAAAAATTCCGGTAATAACCTTATTTTAATTATGCTCAAAATTTATAAATTGTATAATGATAAAATTATTACGTGTGCAGGCGCAGTAATTTTTTTTCAAAAACGGTATTTGGTGAATAGACAGAAAACGCTGTTAATAGGCAAATTTTATGAAAAAAAACACTTTGAATCAGTTAGATTTAATTGAGAAATAATTATTTCAGTAACCGAACATTGGTTTGAATAGCTATTTCGTTCAAAAACCTTATTTTTTAAGGCTAATTGTTAAATTTACTTTTTGATTAAACCCAAATTAAGAACTTAAGAAACTATTTTAGGTTCTCAGGTTAACTGCATTTCTTGTATCTTTAAATTTGAAATTCTGTGTCACAATTGATTGTGGTTACGTTATTCTTTCTAAAACCCAAAAAAGTTTGTATTCAACTGGTCTAACACAAAGAGCAAAACTGAACCTACAAATAATAACGTAGTATTCCAAAGATTGTGTATTAGGTTGGCTGGATATGATATATAGTCACAATAATAAAATTAACATGGCATTTACCCATTGCAGTTTAGTGTTATGGGGATCTGGTAGTGAGACAATGAAATATGATGTTGTGTAGTATCACAGCGTTTATTGCGAGTCTATTGTATTTATTGCGGGAGATGGCACTGGACCAATGATGATGATACCAAGCGTAGACGGCAATGACTGCGGTAGAATGGTCGAGATGCGGGTCAGTGATTCGACACCGCGTTTGTGGAGACCGGACTCGTGGGTGTGTTCAGCACTGATGAAGACGTGAGGTCTTCCGGGAACTCCAGTGTGAACGAGGTAGCCAAAGGTGCGATGGACCTGGTCGGCAGATGAGCGGGAAATGCAGGCTGGCGACGATGGTCACGGTGCCGAGGCGCAGACCGGCGCGGCGATGATGTGGTCGCAGGGTCTAGGCGCGTGAGGTCAGCGCTGATCAGGAATGATAGCCTAGGCCAGGGCGTTGAGGTGAAATTCCAAAGAGTCCATGGTTGTAGTCCGTGCAAAGTCTGGTGTAGGTGTGAAGTGATGAGGTAAAGAAAGATCGAGGCATGATGCGGGGGGAACCGGTCATAATGACCGATTCCTCCGTTTCGTCGAGTCGGACTTCTCGAGTGGGATGATGTCGGGTCGAACTTGTTGAATGGAATGATGATGTACTTAGGTTCTCGTAACGTCTGGACGTCGAATCCGCAGGATCGCTGACTCGGTTCATTGTATGAACATTTGCATCACCCTATATGCAAACATTCTCTTATCAGCAGTTTACGTATCGCGGTCCCGATGTTTCAATTGAAGTTTCGTAAGTCTGATTGTTGATTTTTTTAAGCTTTTTTACTCACGCGGTCTGGTTATGATATGATGACCCTAGAAGCGGTGACGTAACCGCTACAGTGTCATTTAATTTAAAACGTACATCAATGATAAGTCTAGTATTGACGTTTTTCTGTATCTCCTTCAAATTATCAAAAAAATAACAAAATCAACAATAGAAAATAGCTAAAAAGTGGTCAATTCATCTAAATCGAAGATTGCGCACTGTCCAGTGTATTTTTTTTTCACAAAAAGTGTGTTCTTTGCACCAAAAAGAGTTTTTTGTTTTTCCTCGAGAGCTTGTGTCATAAACTCAAAAATCGGTGCCATAGTTCTTGAATATTAAAGAGTGAAGATCTCAAGTGTAGCAAAGTTATCCATCCTTAAAGGAAACAATTATTCAATAGTGCTCTTTTAGTGTGAATTTCACGCTCAGCGAATTTAGAATGAATACTCAATGTACTGCATGCGAAAAAAACATTGAAGTTCCGGCCGACTTTATAGCATGTTCTGTATGTGAAGATGGATATCACATTTTGTGTGCGGATATAGTGGAAACTTCTCGCCGAGGTGCAAAAAATCAATCTCAAACGCAACAATGGAAATGTAAGAAGTGCATTAAAATTCCAAAATCAACTAAACAGAAACTTATCGATAATAACATGAATGAACTCAATCAAGACCTGACATCTGTTGCCAAAAATCAAAAACGAATTGCACAAACAGCGAAGCTTACAACCACACCTACAATAACCAGTGAAAATCTAGCTTCATCATTCACAGATGGCTCTAATCAGCCGTTAACATTGGAAATATTCTTGAAGGAACTTGAAAAATTTAAAACAACAATGATTTCTTTTGTAGACAATAAACTAAGCATCTATGATCAAAAATATGAAGAAATATTAAAACAAAACAATGATCTACTAAAGTCATTCCAATTCATGGCGGATCAACAGGAAGATCGAAAAAAGCGTTTGACTTCTATGGAAAGGTTAAAGATAATGCTGATCTAATCGAATTAAAAAACCAAAACAACATTTTAATTAATACAATCTCACAACAAGACGTCAAAATCGACAGACTAGAATATATGTCTCAAATATGTAATATTGAAATAAGAGGCATTCCAGAATCCATCTCTAATAACTATTTAGAAATTCTCAATAAAATAACAAAAATTATCAACTTTGAGGACTCTTCAGGAAATGTGAACTCGGTAATAAAAAAAATCTATAGAATGGGACCTAAAATTGCTGAAAAAAATCCCAGATCAATCATTGCGACCTTTAATAACACACTAGATCGAGATAATTTCTTATGCAAAATAAAAACATACACAAAGGCCACAACTCCCAGCACAAATAAATTAAATACATACGATCTAGGAGTATCGCAAGATGCCCAACGAATATATATATCGGATCACTTAACACAAAAAGCAAAATTCCTCCTAGGACAAACTAAACGATTCGCCAGAGAAAACAATTTTAAATATGCATGGACATCTTCAGGACGTATCTTACTGAAGAAAATTGACAGCTCAAAAATCATAACAATAAATAATGCCAATGACCTGCAACGTTTAAAAAGTCAATCTATCTGACTTCTATTTCACTCTGTCATTATGGCTGTTAATGAAGATATCATTTCATGTTCTCATATTGTAATATATTGTTATAGAATATTTATATACTCATTTATTTTTATCACAATCAGTAAGATCTCATGCAACCTCATACTTCTAGTAAATCTATATAAATCTGGGAAAAAAATAAATGAATATATCTATATTCCTTTTATGGTCAGATTCTGGAATAGTTCGCAGGTAATTGTAACTTCTTTTTCTATTGCAACACACCCGTCGCACCTACATATTTACAGATTGAGTACTCACCGTGCTCTGATTAAGAATAATAAGTCGGTAATTATGAAATTCATTACTTGTTCATTTAAGACTCATTTCATAATTTTCAATAGGATAATGAATAAGCAATGTGATGTATTCTATATTTACATACCACCCTTAGCTGTTGTTATCACATATAATTTGTCATTAGGTAATAACATACAAATAACAACTGTGCATATACCTGAAAAAAAAAAAATTTCATTGCAAATACCTACGCACTATTTTGGCCACATCGCTGTGTATTTCAAATGTTTTTGTATGTATTTATTTTATGTCAACATATTCTTTGCAACATCTTTACAACTTAAGTACGCTCCATGCTCTGAGCTATATTTTTTTGTTAATATCATTTAATAATTGTTGTTTTGTTAATATCATAAAATCATTGCAAATACCTGCGCACTATTTTAGTCACATTCTGTGTATTTCTAATGTTATTGAATGTATTTGTCATTTTAGTTGCGTTCTTGATGCTAACTTATTTATCTTACCAATCTATTACCACCAAAAGATCTACTACCACTCTATAACCACTTTTGTTGCTATTATTCACTTTATTATAAATATTTACTTTAAGATTGATAATTATGTAAACATAATTTCCTTCGTTTGTACCTTCACGGGATATACCTACATTTTCGACAAGTTTTCACGGGCTCAAATTAATATACACCCATTATTATTCTTATTGTTAAATGGAACAATCACATTACTACATTAAGAAACCAAATAAGAAGGCTAGCCTACATTTTCAAAAATCTAAGAAAAATATTGGACAAAGTTACATTAAAAACTGTATATTATGCTCTAGTTCAATCAATGCTTTCATATAATGTTGTCTGTTGGGGTTCTTGTAACAAGACTACCTTAGAGCCTTTGAATGTTGCGCAAAAATTAATTTTAAAAATAATGTATAAGAGAAATTTTATGTATCCATCAAAGTTATTATATAGTGAAAGCAAAATTATGACAATAAGGCAGTTGTACATAATACAGGCTCTCTGTAAATTTTTCAACAACACTATTACTGCCAAAAGATCTCAACAAGTGCGCAGCACTAGAATGGGTTCTTCTTTAATGTATCAGCCGGTGTATACCAGAACATCCTTCGGACAAAGGAGTTTTTCATATAAAGCTCCGTTGCTATATAATATGCTTGGAGAAAATATAAAAACTATAGGTACGTTAAATTCATTCAAGAAAATGGTCAAAATCTCCGTACTAGCTGAGAATGATGATTTTGGATCACCCATGTTGTCGCTTATATCATAATTCCTTGTGGAAGCTCTGTTTCGATACAATCCTTATTTACTTACTGCGCATGCACTTATTTCCTTCTAAAATAACTTTTGGTTATTTATTATTATGTTACTTATTATTATTATTATCTACTTAATTATCGTATTAATATTTACTTTAATTATTGTCTAGCTAAAATACTTACTTTTTATTATAACATTATCTACTTACCTATCGGTTATTATTTACCTTTTTTATTTAGTTATTTTTATTTTTTCTTATAATCTATTATTCATACTATCCATGTTGTAATTGTTAGTATGGTTACCCTATGCTTGTGTCTGATAAGCCAGCACAGGTACCTTGTACTTTAGTTAACAGAAGAATATTATTGTTGCCAACTTACTTAATAATGCTTCTTTTGTTGACTTTTTTGTTTTTTGTTTTTATTTTTTTCATACATTTGTTACTAAAATTTTGTTTATTTTTGTCTACCGGTCTCGAAACGTCCGTGTCATAAACTTTTCTTTTTTTGTTTAAATTTAATTTAATGTTGTTATTATTTTTAATTTACATATATGTATTTTTTTAAATGATATTATTGTAAAGCTGCACATCTTGATACAGGAATGCCCTAGTGAGATGTGCAGAGTATGCTTTTTATGTAAAAACTGTTTTTTGAATTAAATAAATAAATAAATAAATAAATGATTTATGATCAAATTCGTAATTAATAATAATTCTTCTAGGGAACTTTCCGCCTCTGTAAAAATACAGCTTTCAGGGAACAAGCTTACGAGTGGAGCTTTGGGGCGGACTCTGATTGTATTTCAGATTCTGTTCGAATACACAATGGCTGACAGGTATTATCGAAAAAAATAATATTATGGTAAATTTCTCTACTAACGTCTTTTAATTTGTATTTGTTTTTTGGAGACAAATTTACACAAATAATTGATATTTATAGAATGTGCTAGGATAAAAAATATTATTAAAAACAGCGTTGTATAGAAAAATTGAGATAGAGAGTACGTATGTGGTTTTGAGACATTTTTATTTGTTTATATGAATATTGCACAGGAGTCCCGATTGCTTCCAACAGTCTGGAGCCAGTGAGATTATGGCAACCCTAATTGGAGTATGTTGTGAGGCTGTGGATAGTGGGAAGGGGAAGGAGATATGTAAGAAGAAGGTCAGAAAGTACCCGGCTATTCAGATCAGGTCACCAAACACGATTAAAGCCATTTCTAGCAAGGTTTCAATTCCGAATAGCGGTCTGACACCAGGGCTTAACTGATAATGTTTTCCACTGTGGAACGTGCCGCGAGTATACAATATATTATTTTTAATTAATAAATTGTTAAATAACACCAACTCATTAAATAAAAATTACTTGCCGGGATTTGAACCAGCGATCTCTGGATTACTGGTCGAGAGTCTTACTCCTCGACCACGGAGTCGGTTTAAGCCTATGAAAACTAATATATAAATTTAGAGCGGATGAACGAAGGAAGAAGTGTAAGGTGAATGAATGATGTGAAAGCAAATAGTAGAAGAAATTGAAATAATTTAAATCAACTGCTGAAATTGTGACAATAGTCAAAATAACAGAAGAGTAGGCATGGAATATGCATGAATGGGAGCATGTACCAATTATATTAGATTAATGAGAATTATGCATAAACTGCTTACTCTCTCGGGAAATGTTGGACATTTGATTAGTTATTACTGCAAAGAAGATACGATATAGAAAACTTTTTATTAACTCTTTTGTTTCGTTGAAATATTATAATTTCATATCACTGCAGAGAAAATCCAAAAGCACAATGCTCAATTTAGCATCCAGGAAAGATAACTTCTGTCTCTCGGCTGAGAGCTTCGAGGAATAAAGCTCCAGTGAAAATAAAGTTGGCTTTTCAACAGGCATAAAAATATTTCAAATCTTAAAACTGCAGGATTATTCACGGGAATTATTGTAACCGCCTTTGGCGCGCACCATAAATCCGCTAAATACCGGGAATACCATTCCGAATAATAAAATACTCGATGATACTACAAAATGCTTCAACTCTAATTTTATTCTATAAGGTTGCCTTTTATCCCAATGGATATCAGAATATTACAATGAATAGTGTATAATTAAATAATTGTGTGGAAAATAAGAAAGAAATGACATTGTCGATAAGCAAGAAACGAATAGTTAATTGGGAATGCAAATTGGACGGTTATTTTCGGTAAATCACAATAATAACGCAGATCAGAAACAAATAACAATCTAGTTGGAAAATCTTAATTAAAATGCAACGCAAAATCCTAGTGTTCTAATGTATGAACTAGTGAATTTATTGGTGTTAATTATGTAGCGGTAGTACCATGAAGGAAGTAAAGTAGAACTAGTAAGCTTATCTGAAAATGAGGGATCCAAATTGCATTCGAAAGTGCTGCGACCATTGCTGCGACGGTATACAGCTTTCTCGCTACTGACGTATCCTGAGTAGTTGCCGGGGTTCCTGGTGTCGTCCAAATCAAGTGCCGGAGCGGTATCAGCCAGCCGATGAATCCCAAAGTCATGTTTCTCATAAATAAAATTCTTCCATTGTATTCCAATGCCGATCCAGGGTTTTTAAGTCCGGAAAAATAGTCCCCAGCCTCTGGTAGTACCGGTTGGTAATAGTTTGACTGATTTACTCAGATTTAAATTTACGGTTACACTGGTTACATGAAAAAATAATAATGGCAGAGCGATACACACTGCAAAAATCCTTAGTTAAAAGGGTACTCATACACAAGTTTTCACCTTTTATAGGCAACATTTATATACATGACAGACAGCACAAAGAGTCAAACCTTATTTATATTACATATTTTTTTTAAATATAAAACAGACATCAAGTCTTGGATCATCAGCCAAGACAGATCCAAGATCAAAAATTTTATAAAAACCCCTTTTTTAAGTATATATTCCAACTAGATGCTGATTGACCTCTGTCATTTAATTTAATGAAATATCATCATACATGTTATGTTAGGTTATACTGCTTATATTAACTTCCACTTATTATTTCATAAATGATTTAATTTTAACTTTTCCATATACATTTATAATAGTGTTATCTCTGTAAGATAACCTACACTTTCTATTATGTGTTCACGGTTTAAAATGTATCCAACTTTATAATTTATATTTTAGTAATAGTTATGCATGTATCAAATAATATGTAAATACTAATTTATGTATCCAAAATGTTTATCCATTACTACTTTTCCATTATAGGCCAGTATTTATACAGAACTTAAATAGAACTTTCACAGTACTTGAGAACATTGAAGTTGAAGATTAATAAATTATTCATCAAAATTTATTGCTCAAGTATTGTAAAAACCCATGGCTCAGTTTTTTGTTCTATAAAATCCTAAAAACTAACTAATTAATTTTATTTTATATTTTGAAAGCGCAACACAATATTGCATTACTCTTTATTTTTGGAGTATCTATCTCAGAGAGTCTACAATCAGGGCAGATATGTAATGTTATATTATCATGTTACACATCTGACCTGATGATGGAAACCGTCATATTGTACGGGTGATTCAATCCAATAATATATATTTGTATGCCTTTCTTGAGAGAATTGAGTTTTTAAACAGATAAAACTATTTATTCAAATTTATATTTCGTATGTACGGGCGCAAAGAAATAAGTCATATTAATATTCCAAAGCATAATTTGTAAAATGTCTATTTTAATAAAATAATTTAATTAACGCCATTTATGAACGCGTATCAAAAGGCGAACAATAAACCCGAGTAAAATCACTGCTTATGATTCCTCTGATCTATGACCAATTTGATAATTTTTTAAAATAATATAATTATTTTTAAACAATCTCTTACCTTGTTATTAACATTCACCCTGAATTGAAATCCGCTCCAGCGCTCCGGATTCAGTACTACACATTATTTTATTTCTCCACAAAAGCAAGTAGGTACCTACGTTATGAAAGTGTAAGAGGATTTGCGGCTATCCCCAGCTCTGAAAAACCAAAATTACACTCTCCAACTGGCGCAGAACTAACGCTTACCTAGTTCTTACTGGGGACCGAGGTCAAACGGAACTCCGGACAGAAACACAAACTTCAACATTTGAAGTTAACAGCAGTTACTGATACTGTGAATTCGGGATCTGGTCAGTGGAGGCGGTTTCTAATTCGAAAAGTTACCGAATATACTGTTGATCTTAGCAATTAGGTGTAAAGCCCACTGGATTGCTTTCTGCTGGATTCAGCTCGTTTATCAGATGTAAATGAATTGGTGTTTTAAACAGTGGCGGTTTTTTCTAAAGTACATTTGTAAAGTAAACCCCCATTAAAATATGAGATTGTGAGACAGACTTGCATTATAATAATATTATCACACTATAAACATAAAAACAGCGCACCATTAAGATACCGCCTTTATAATTCACACTACTAAAAAATAGGTCAAAAAGCAACCCGATATTCCCATGTTGTGCGTTATAGAATCAGCACAAAATATTTCATACAAAAAACCTAAATAAATCAATCCCCTAACTGTGAAATTCTATAACCTACATCAAAACAAGAAGATCTTTGTGCGCAGCGTTACAGAATGTTTGATGCCACGTGGCGAAATTTGACGAATGTTACTAAAATTGGCCGATCCCTCACCGCCCGCGCCTGCAGCGGTATTTTGTACTACATAGATGCAAGTTGAATGTTAATGTATTTTCTTTATTAGTTTATAGTTAATTATTTAAATTTTATTGTTCATGCATTTCCCGAACCGTTTGATTTTAATGGTATTTGTAAAACAACTAGTAAAACAGGTTTTTCCTTGTGTTGCGCCCTCGCTAGTTTGGTTTCAGATTTCAACTGGAAAGCATTTGTATTTACTGATTTTTCACTGTTATTCTTGTTAGTTATATGGCGAAATAAAGTGTTCTTTACTTTAAAAAATAATTCGAATTGGTGTGAAAATGGGCTTCAAAATGAAAAATCACGAGGGAAATCCGTAAAATTTGAAGAAATAGGTTTAAAAATAGAATATCTCCTCTTGATATTACGAACCCACGGTGAAGACCACGAGCCGCCACTAAACGACAAAAAATTGTAACCAAACTGTTTTTGAAATATATTGTTATAAGAAGGACGTTTAAAACATTAAACTTAAGGAATCTCAGTTTTATATTCTTTAATTGGGACCTTGTATTAAATACAACATCATTCATTGTTGTTTGTATTTATAAAACATTTTTTCTTCTCGCACGGTTAGAAGATATTGTCAGGGGGAATATTAAACTCTTTTT
The DNA here is from genome assembly GCF_061612785.1 of Hesperophylax consimilis. Classification (NCBI taxonomy): domain Eukaryota; kingdom Metazoa; phylum Arthropoda; class Insecta; order Trichoptera; family Limnephilidae; genus Hesperophylax; species Hesperophylax consimilis. Next base: position 2,628,475 of record NC_142841.1, on the reverse strand, counting down.
CTGTCTAAGTACGGTTTGGTATCATTTTATTTATTTTCTGTTAAGATTTTATCGAATTATGCCTGTACAAAAGTCCGGTTTCACATGGAACAGTGGAATAATTATATCAAAAGGTGACAAAGTATTTAATTTTAAACAATTTTTTATGTAACCTTTATAAATTGTATATTTCATATTCCATTCGGTTGACGCATTTTTTGTTACTTACTACTTACTGTACGTAATGAGTTCAACGTAAAAGAGTTCTTTATTTTTCTCAGCCTTGCATAGATAAACATGAAAATCGGCAATGTATTTTCAATAAAGATGTAAAATAAATGATGTAGATATCTATTTTTGTGGTGTCAGCGGATTTCCTTGGAACCAAAATCCATTCAACAGCGAAACCGAACTGGATCCAATAAATGCAGTGAGCGCTCGCTTTCTAAGCTTTCCAGTGACCAGACATGTTCCCGAAGTTATGGATGATCGACCAGGGAGCCAGTAACCAGTACCAGTAGGGTGAGTAGGGGGTGAGGAGGAATATTTCAAAGTCAATATTTGTTGAATACATTTGAAGATGGTTAACTCGAATATAATATTATTCGGGTCAAGTGGGCGCACTGAGGCTTAACTGCCCTTCAAGGGTGACTTTCACAAGCAATGGAAGTCATCGCGAGGAGATTTAAAAGAATACGTTATAACAAAAAAATGTGTTAAAAATCACAATTATTTCATAAAATGTTCTAGAGTTTAATTATTATTTTTTAAATTAAATTAAATTTCCTAATTTTTGGACCGTCTGGGAGTGATTGTAACTCTAATTCAATGAACTCTGGTTGTTTTGAATTTTAGTCCCATTTAAAAAAAAATGGTTTAATTATTTATGTATAATTAACGCCTTTCGGCTTTTACGTATGATACTTATTAGTTTAATATCATTGTTTCAAGAATTCAAACTATCGATAAAGTACCTATAATAATGTTAAAGTAATTATCAGAAAATTGTAAGTAATTACCTTTTTCATAATTGAAACAATAGCGTGAAGAAGTTAAATTTTAAATTAATGAAGATAAATATCTTTCCAATACAATAGACTCTTGACTAAGCAGTATCTTCAGTCCTGCTGTTTTCCACTACTTTTTTATGTCCAAGAATGCGTTGTTCGGTTCATCAAACTAGTTTAGATCTCTTAACAAATCTTATTTCTGCAGTTCATTGCACTGCAGTATTCATACTATTTGTACAGGATATGGTGATGACGTACATAATATAGATAATCCTTTGTTTAATGTAAACATAATACAATACTTCATACAATAAGTCCACGTAGACATAAAATTAATATTATCATATCTTTAAACTTAAAATTTGAAGTTTACAATGCATAATGATTGATGGAAATAGTGAAAATGAAGTCCCCAAATAAAAATAAGGATTTTTCAGAAGTTTAAATGATTTTCCTCTAGAAAAATTAATAATTTATGAGTCAATAACTGCGAGACTTTCAGGGGTTGAAGGCTTTGAGTGTGGCCGGTGGATTAGAAGGGAGGCTATTTGCCCGCAGCGGGTGTTAAGTCGCCAGCTCCAAATTTAATGTCAATTATCTTTTGTTTGCTCAATGAAAGGGTAGTGTTTAGTAGGGAGTGGGAAGTATTACCAGTACTATGGAAATAGAATTGGAGACAATCTCGGTAAAATTGATAGATATATATATATATATATATTTACTGTTGGTTATATTAAATCTAATTTACGATTGTCCAAGTTTCTAATGACCATAATACTGTTCTAAAGTACGCTTTTCATTAAAATCTTAATATCTTAAGCGCCCGGAGTTGCGCAATTAATTTCAATTGTCTAAAGTAACGTAAATTTACGTCTTTGATGCTATTGACAATTGATGAGGTAATTACAGCGATTGACAACTTATTATTGAAATTTCCCAACGACAATCGTTCATTCAATAGATCTATCTATAGAGCCCTTCGAAATTCAGTTTCATCGCAGAACGATACATATTTTTCTTACAATAATAATATATCGCGATTGACCAGAGTTAAAGAAAGAAAAATCAAAAGATTATTACCGTATTAGCACAATTAATGTTATGTTCTGCAGACGTGCACAAAGCGACAGTGGCAAAAGTATTGACGAGTTGATTGAAATTCCGTCCACCACACTTCAATGCGTATTGTCAATAACGTAAGCACATTTACAATTGATATTGATCGTTTCAGGACCCCATTACAAAACAGAAGTAAAAAAGTAACCTTTTAAAACGGAATAAAAGCGGATTACTTCTTCTATAAGTCTGTATTATTCAACATTCTACGTCCTTATTCAATTTAGATAAACATAGCATGCGAACTAATAAGTCAAATTACACCCTTATCTCAATATTGTGAGGGGATTAATTATTAAACAGACTAATTGTGGTTGTTGGCGCTTGGATTAGTTGGTAAGTAATGTGAAATATGCATGCTTACCTAATACGTAACCTTATTCAGGTTCAATGAAATTTAAACCCTAAATCGGAACTGCTTTTTATATCAGACAAGCAATAAAGGTAGTATCTAATTATTTCACAAATTAATAATTCTTTATTCGAAATTCGTATTTATTTTGTTTAATTTCACTAAACTAGGTACAGTAGACATACTTTATTTGAATTTGAATAGCTGTCCTTTTCATAAACGGTGCTACACTTTTTGTTCGATTAGTATGAATTTAACCTATATTGTATTTTCATAATGTCATTAGAAAAAATCGTTATTTTTAAAATTTAATAACATTCAATATGAAAATTTCATATTTTGAATTTGAGGCATTGAGGTAAATATTTTAGTTTATGCATACTTTCAGCTTCACAAATCCTACAACCACGAATAGTATCACTTTCAGATCACATTCCCACAACCACGAATAATATCATTATCAGATCACATTTCTACAACCACGATAATATCACATTTCTAAAACCACTAGTAAATATCACATTCCTACAACCACGAATAATATCACTTTCGGATCACATTCCTACAACCACGAAAAATATCATTTTTAGATCACATTTCTAAAACCACGAATAATATCACATTCCTACAACCACGAATAATATCACTTTCAGATCACATTTCTACAACCATATCACTTTCATATCACATTTCCACAACCACGAATAATATCACTTTCAGATCACATTTCTACAACCATATCACTTTCATATCACATTTCCACAACCACGAATAATATCACTTTCAGATCACATTTCTACAACCACGAAAAATATCACTTTCAGATCACATTCATACAACCACGAAAAATATCACTTTCAGATCACATTCCTACAACCACGAAAAATATCATTTTCAGATCACATTCCTACAACCACGAATAATATCCCATGATTTTTCTCTACACTTTCTGATCACATTGAATTTTGACATAATCCTACTCAAGTATTTGAATCACCTGATCGTCTTCCTGGGACGTGCTTGACTTCTCCTTGCATCCACTTGCACGTCATACGGTCAAACTACGTAGATTATTCCAAAATGTCATTTCGTAGATAGAGAATTGGAAAGGAACATTGGAAAAATTTAATAGAAACATTGGAAAGGAACATTTAATAGAAACATTGGAAAAATATGTAAGCATGGTAACTGAAATAAAAAATGCTTACCTTTGTACTATAATTTTATACACCACAATTTTACTCATTTTCCAAGCCAATTTTTTTCAAATTCAATTAACGTAGGCAATCTTGCGAAAACCTGATACCTTTTTTATGGAATTTTAATTAATAAAATTAAATGTGGCTTGCTGAAGCCAGTTCTTAAGTATTTGTGGAAAAACAATTTGTGATTAAATGTTAAAACGCTACGAGAAGTTAATAAGTCAGCTTCTGGAAATTGCCTCGCGGTGAGAAGGAGGGGTGCAGCCATAGAGATAACAATTAAAATGAAAATATTTATCCGAAACAAATTAATTATTCTTGGTGAGAAATCTAAATAAATCTTGTTTTTCATTCACTTAGGCACAACATTTGCAAAAGATTTTTTTTTAATAACTGCTGGAATATCCACAAATAATTAGATAATATTTATTAAACTGCTCACCAGTGAAAAACTTTAAAATATAAAAATAAACTTATCAGGTTTGACGGGAAAAGTGCTTTTAAATTTTATCATTTAATTTAGGAGGCGGGTATAGCCGGGTACCGCAGCAAACCAACACCTCTGAAATAAGTTATCTAATGTGGTTGATATGTTTGGTGATTCAGCAGGGGTGTTCGGGTTCCTGGGGTAAGGTTTGCACAGGTCTTGACTCTTAGACCTCTCCAGCCGAACTCTCTCGACCCATCGTCTTGAACCGCAGTGGAGACATGAATTCATATGTCCATCTCCCCTGGACACACTGACCCCCAGATTCTTACCATTCATACCATTTTTCCTTCTCAGAACTTTCTCGCTCTTATTTCGTGAAAATGACCCTCCATACAGCATTTCCAAATATGACATTCTTGTTACACCTTGCTATAAGAGTATCCCAAATTAAGAAACATTATGATCTAGATGTGGGGATTTGAGAGATAAAGGGATGATGAAAATTGGGATAATTTAGTTACTAAATATTTTCATTATAAATCCATTTCAAACTAATTTTTGGAATGAATTTTTCCACCAATGGAAGCAAGAGAAAACTTCATTTATTTTTTTAAACTGGTTTATCACAAACGAATAGTAGAACTAATAATAGAAGAACTCGTTCCCGGAAGGATAAAACAAAAAAAATAAAATAAAACAATAATATCACGGTACAAAAAAAAATAATCACTCCAACGGCAAACACAGGAAAAGACAGCACAAATACTAGTCAATAAAAGCATTCAACAATCTTTCACTCGATACAAAAAATGAGAGAAACAAAAAACATTTCAGAAACAAAATTAAAATCTGGATTAAAGAAGATAAAGTAAAATAATAAAATAGAAATATTTAATACAAAATTTACAATTAATGAATAATGATACAAGATTTCCGGGGGTAAAGTGCGATAACTTCGGGAGGTGATTCTGATAATACACGTAAAAAAACCTTTGTTTACCAGGTAAAAAAGTAGAATTATTCGTGGAATCTTCTCGGCAAAAAATATTTTTTGTATGGGGAAAAAACCAAGAAATTTCTAATAAAGTTATTTGTCTTTTTTACTCATGTAGAACCTCCAGAAGTTTGTGCACTTTACCCTTGCACACCCTGTATACAACCGTCACTCAACATATTTGCCCATTTTCTTTTCATTATTGCCTTTATTATAATCCTTTAATTGAAGTTTATTAAATTGTAAAATAGGAGCCATAGCACGGGTAAAGCACCCAGTGAGACCCACAGTAAGCAGCACGGGTAAAGCACCCAGTGAGATGAAAAAAAAGCACCAAATGAAAAAATAAATAAATAAAGTTGAAACAGAAGATTCTGAAATAAAAATGTAGGTACGTGGACATATTTAGAATCGCAAGTAAAATATGTTATTTCGTTGATGACTGACTGTAATGCAGGGCTCACACTTCGTGAAAGTTATGTAGCGAAACTCTTGAACCAATCTTGAGTCCGCTAACGTCTGACTTGAGAGTCTGTTAATACATAATCCCATATTCCTTGTTCTGGCGGAAACGTTTACATTTTCCCATGTTAACCTTCACTGCAGAAAAAGGAAAGATATTTTGTTCATTATACATGGATTTTACATATAAGTAGCTGAATCGTACCCGGTGTTGCTGTGAATTCTAGATTACCTGACAACTGGGTACATTTTAAGGTGGAAATAATATTATTGTATTATGATAAGTATTTGTTTCACTTGATCATGCAATGTCTTTCTAGAACTCTTCAACCATTCATTTCCATGTCATACATTCTCCTTGCATACCTCTTTTTATGTTCATTACTTACGTCTCATTTTACCAAAAATAGTAATTGCAAAAATCTGCAATGTTACTGTTAAAAAATACTACATGATGTCGACCATAATTCAATTTCGTAGCTCATTCTAGTGCAAAGATAATGCATCAAGTCTTTCTCAAGCTTTCCCGACTTCTTCTAGCACTCAAACCACCCTCTAAACACTGCTGGCACTAATAAGAACAAACTTTAATATTTTCACCAAAATCCGATGAATGGTATAGAAACGCGTACGGGACAGACAATTAATTTATGTATTTAGATGGATGTCAAAAAGTGCACCAACTTTAAGGAATGTGGTGAAACAAATCAACACGTAAAAAAGAAAGTTTTTTTAAACAATAATTTATCTATTTTGAATAAAAGATATGTATTTATTAATAACATTTACTTTGAGGACTGTACCTACCTCCTCGGGGACTCGAGTCAACCGAGGTAACAACTGTCCCAAATCTCGATTGGGTAGGACCGACTTTTATTACGTATATTATATATAACTGCTGTAATGTCATTGGCGAAATGTCAGCGTATTTATGCGTTATTGCCAAAAAAGTTTGATAAAATGTGTCTATTTAGGGTTTCGGGAAGTGGTTTAATTTCCACTTCCAAGATTTGCATTCATTTGTACACGAAAACGAAATCAAAATCTAAATTGATGTATTTTAAAAATACTCGTCATTTTGATTAAGAATGAAGAAATAAACTTCAAGAATTGACCCACATAAAAAAGATTTGGTTAAAAAACGATTGAAATATTCTGTAGGTACAGTTTGGCACTATTAACTTTTCAGGCGACCAAATGGGAAACCAACAAACGAACAAACTATTTTAAAAATTTATATTTCTTTTTCATTTATGAAGTTATGTCACGATTGCATTTTTCCAACGAATTTGTTAACTTATTTAGATTTTCCGTGTAAAATTAACACTATGTAGCAAAATTCAGTTTTTTATTCTTCGAATTTGAAAACATTTTCCGGGAGCAAAGCAGGAACATGGTATAATTCGTGGAACACGACATTCCCCGTGGCATATGTACCAGGGATGTAGTCAGCCATACAGTAAAGTACAGTGACACGTGGCATTCGAGGATACGCCCCTGGAATACATAATTAAGATGGCCGCCGGTCCCAGCCACTTCCGGAAACCGGTTCAAAATTCGAACAAAAATTTATAGTTTGTATTTTGCGTGGAACGTGCTTTGGAAAATTTGAAACAAGTGTTCGTTTAATGTCGTTGAAGGGTTTGCATGTGGTTTCAATTGGCGATAATTACCATGTGTACATTTTATAGTTAAATTAATTAAGTTTTTCACAATTAATTAGGTAACAAAAAATGTATGAAGGAGCGCTCTTTATTTGCCACCCGTTCCAACCCATTACAGCGCATATAAAAGATCAAATGCCAGTGCTATTTGAAAGTTTAATACTCATGACGTTGCAAAAGAAATTAACAATAGCACAAGTATGGTAATATTTAGAAAGCTCACCATTCGCGGGCTTTTATGATTACGTACAAACAGGTTTTTGCTTTAAACTCTATCTACTATCAATTAAGTTATTCATTATAACCGAAAAGGCGTTTGCATTTTATTTTTTTCTGGACACAAGTCCAGATTTTTAAAAAAATACTCGATTATTTTGAATGTCTTGTTCTACTCACAGTATTTAAATGTGTTGTTTTACTCGCAGTATTTAAATGCATTGTTCTACTCGCAGTATTCAAATGTGTTGTTCTACTCGCTGTATTTAAATGTGTTGTTCTACTCGCAGTATTTAAATGTGTTGTTCTACTCGCAGTATTTAAATGTGTTTTTCTACTCGCAATATTTAAATGTGTTGTGCAATTCGCAGTATTTAATTAAAGTATCTAAGCAATAAACACATGATTTAGCATTAAGTTGGGGAACAAACTAAACACTTAAGTGGGAGACAATTAAAAATACTTGTTTTTAAATCTCTTAAAAAAATTGTGAAAATCCCTTTTCAAAAAAAGCATTGCTGGAAAAGGATTCTTTTCTCCAACATTCAATTATGTTCCAAGCGAAAAGCAAACACACTCGTTTGTACACATTCCCTCATAAGCGAAAGGGCAAATAAATGTGGTTTATTTATTTCCTCAGGGGGGAAGAGTTGGGGTGGTTGGTTTTTTAAAAATTCATCCAACAAACGTGCATTCCGTCCGTAGAGAGGCGCTATAACCTCCCTTAAAGGCACCATAAATATTTGTTTGTGAGTTTAATATTCGTTTTGGATTTCGGCTGTCTCATTTCATAAATTAAATACGAGCTTAGTGTACAACAGCAAGGTTGCTAACAACAATTTATATTAGCAACATCACGTTTTTGTTTTGCGTATTTTAGGTAGTGCTTTCGAGCATGCGATTGATTGATTCTAGATTTGTGGCTAATTTCTTATGCTCCTGTGTTATTATGTTTAAGACCAACCAAAGTCAAAATAATATTTGTTCTTTGGAGATAAATTTAATGTCTCTCAAAAAATTGTAATTGAATATTCAAGATATTTTAATTTACGCAATCTAAAACCAAGATAACTTGCACATACAAACTTGCGTCGATTCATAAGATCCGATACAAGAAATGACTTTTGAACAAAGAAATTATTATTTCTCAAAGCTTATGTTGTAGCAATTATTTCCGGCCCGCTACAGAGTCATAGCAACAATCAGTGCCCATCTCTGATTTACGGCTGTTTTAAAGGATGGCAACTTCGCCACAAAGAGAGACGGGTTGGCGGTCAGCACAGCCACTTCCAGGCGTCAGTATTCAACAGGCGGCGGTACCAGAACGTTGTGGAGCAGAGGGGACACGAACCAACTCATAGGCCGACACGACATATTACGAGTTATGATGACGACGCAGTTTAGCTATTTTTGCCTTGGTCATCCATCGTTCTACACATAAAATATTAGCTTTGCCGATGGCACTGCTTGGCGCCCCTTATTACCATTTATCAGGTTAGTTAAATTTTAAATATCACCATCCTTTTGTCACTCTCAATGTAACTTTAAATTTCCAATCGTGCATTCAACCTTCGGTTGATGCACACGCCTGAGATATTTGCTATTGATTAAAGAGTTCTTATGTTATTTAAAGATGTAGAAATAAATATTGTATCTTGGAATCATTTCCCCTTCCTTTTATTTTCTACACTTATGTTACCACTTATCCTGAGATAATTGGCGCGCAACGTGCCTTTCACCTTTATAATCTCGTTTCAATGTAATGTTTTTCTTCTAGATAATGCTTTATAATTTTTATCTTGTAATATTTTAACGTACTTATTAAAAAAAATTACAAACATAGAATAAAAAGTTGACCTAATTTTTTAATTCACACACAAAACTATGTTAAATAAGACCGTAGAACAGTGTACCCCAGTAAGGTTACATTATTTTTGAAATTTGTAAAAAATTATAATATAAGTAGATAGCATTGCATTTTGTTCTATGGATTCTCCAACATGTATTCTGGAACATCGATGTCGATGTGAATATTGCGTTTCGAAATTCTACCGACATTTCAATGAAAGACGTTCCGAAGGACTAAACGACTTTTATTGAATGACTGACCAGCTTTTGCCAGCGTTATGACATGTAGCAAGTAGCAAGAAAAGATAAATATAACGGTAAGATGAAAGCGTTTGTGCGACCTGAACTAAGATGACTGGACGGTTTGAAAGGCAACATTGTAATTTTGGGCATAACAAATTTAGGAAGACAGCGGTTGGACAGCAGCGGAAATCTGTCAGAATTTATTTATTTCTTTATAAAATACATGGTATTTAACTGACAAGACATTGATACATTGAATTACCATACCAGGTAACTGCCTATTTCATGGTGACCAATACATTATAGTTATATTGTACAGCGTGTAAACAATAAAATGTTAGTATAAAGTAGACATTTCACCATTTGCAAAAAAAATTTTAGATCTTTAATACGTCGATATGTAAGCTATTTTCATTTGATATCAGTTTAAGTTGAAAGCCGCCTGAATCAAGCATACATTGGGAATTCCGACCGTCAACGCACATAATTAAATTATCATAAACCGATTTGACAGCGCGTAATCAACGTGAATTCAATGTCTGGTTATCCTCGTATTCGCTGCCTAGAAAAGAAAAAAATCAGAACCACGAAAATATAGGGACTTAGCCATGATAATCTAGACTTGTCGAAGTAATGGACTTGACCTTTTTTTTAAATTTGTGTGGATTCAGATGTACATATGATAAACAAATGAAAAACATATCCAGACAAATTGAAAGTATGTACATTTACTCAAAATCACGTATTTGCGTTCGGCCGATCAATAATACAATTTTGCCTTATATATGGTGGGGTGGTAAAAAACACACACAACCGCTTTATTGGCAAAACTATTGTTATTATAATCAATTATACATGTTTATCAGAACAACTGTTTAAAGAAATTAAAGTCATAAAACTAAATAAATCATACTTCTACCATGCAACATTACGAATTTACTAAAATAATATTCTAAATAAAACTGAACAATAACTAAAAATAATACATAACACACACCAACATCAATTCTCCAAATCCCAAAATGTAAAAAAAAAATAATGGGTCAATTCAACTATAAATATTTTGGAGCAAAGTTTTTATACATTTCCAGAAAGTATTAGAAATATTATAACGATAAAATTTTTAAATTCTACCTTAAAAACACACTGAAAATATAAACTCAATACTTTAACATATACATAAAGAAATAAATAACATAATAACACATCCCTCTCTACACACACGCTTTATTACGGTGGTATATTGTTATTGGGATTACTATGAACATTGTAACATATTTTATGTAAAAGATGAAACATTTAAAAAAAAACATAAAAAGTATATTTTTTTTTATTTTGAAGTGAATATTGTAGTAAAACAGAAACCAATCCTAATTAGAATTTACTCACAACTAACTGACTGTTTTTTAAAACTGAAATAGATTTTTTAAATTTTTATTTCCAGGAATTATTTATTAAAAATCCCAATCCTTAATTTGAGTATGTTAAATACAACTAACTACCTGGTACAGCTGGTTTCATATATGACGGATTCAAGACCCAGAAAAGAACATAAAAATTCCAAATGTTTTTTTGTATTGGATTAATATTTTATAAAATAAAAGCATTAGTTACAAATGTAAAAAAAAAACATCGAAATAAAAAGTAACTTTTTAAACAATGTCTTAACAGGCCGCCATTACCATAATGCCAAGCAGTCGGAAGCGGATCCTACCTGAGTTCGGCGGGAAGCAAGGGATCCCATTTCGGATATGGGGGAATTTTCCAAATCGACCCCCATGCATCATCCTGCCTGCTCCATTCACCGCCATGAACCACGCTAGTATCTGTCCCTACTAAGTTCTCTCCGCGTGTACTTAGTACTCATGGTATTTGGTGCCCGCTGCAGTATTACGCAGTAATTACTACCTGAAAGGTATCCCTCGCCATTTGTATAGGTTAGGATGGGAACTATTGTGATTATTTGTAAGTAACTGTGCAAAAAATATAATAAATTTTTGGGAAACCTGTCTGACGCAATTCGAATTTGGAACATAAAGGCATGGATATTTTTGGACATTGGAATATTACATTTCCAGTTTTATATAAATAGGTAGAAGATTATAAAAAGAAATATAGCTTTAAGAAAATATTGTTTTATACTATTTCACGTCTTGACTGTGACTGAGAGATATGGCAGTAAGACGGCATAAAAAAGGGGCGTTAATTAGAAAGGGTGAGGACTGTCCAAAGGTTGTCTTTAATTTAATGCATTGAGTTCGGTGCATTTTGATAGTTTTTAAAATAAAAACCTCTTCAGTTAGTGATAACAAATACCCTACAATTTTAATAATACATCCAACTCCAGTAAAATATTGGCAGACTTTATTTGCATTGCCGTAGTGTAGCATGGCATACTTATGCATAAAATCCATCGAAATGTATGAAAGTAAACTAAGCATCGCAACACGTGCCGCTAGGAGGCGTTAGTGAAGCATATTTTTTTTAATGTATGTATATTTTTCATAAATTTTTAAAGTTACAATTTTTATGGTTTTCTTACCTACCATACAAGGCTAATGCCCGTACTATGGTAGTCCTACATGATTTATATAAGAACTAAAAAAATAAAGTTAAATTCTAAAGGAATTTTGTCTTCCTTCAAACCCACAATGCTGGAAGATGTAATAAATTTTTTTTCAAGCTCGCCTAATAAACAGTGCAGTCTTGATCCCATACCGACATGGTTATTAAAACAATGTTCTACTGTTTTAGCTCCATTCCTAGTTCACGTTATTGATAAATCACTGAGCACGGGTGACTTTCCTGAACCACTCAAGTCTGCTGTAGTTACACCAATACTGAAAAATTCACAACTAGACGCCGATAACTTCGGTAATTATCGACCCGTTTCAAACTTACCATTTATTTAAAAAATCCTGGAGAAAATTGCTGCCACACAAATAACCAGTCACTTGAATTCAAATAAATTATTCGCAAAGCGTCAATCTGCGTACAGAAAGTTCCACTCAACTGAAACCGGACTACTTCGTATGCTATCAGACATAACTCTTGCCGTAGAGTCAGGTAAGTTATCACTTATCTCACTCCTAGACATGAGTGCAGCGTTTGACACGATTGATCATGAATTCCTCATTAGGAGATTAGAGGAAACATTTGGTTTGAATTCCGACATAAAAAATTGGCTAGTATCCTATTTATCCAATCGATTACAAGCCGTGAGGGTTGGAAATAAATTGTAAAACTTCGCAACAATTTCTTCAGGGGTACCCCAGGGATCCGTTTTGGGTCCACTTCTCTTCATCATTTTTACAAATAATGTCGCCAAAATAATCAAGTCATTTGATCCCTTGTCTCACTGCTACGCTGACGATCAGAAAGTTTATTTTTACTGGGCACCAAATGAAATACATAGTCTCAAGATCCGTATAACTGAATGTCTAGAAGCAACAACTCGTTGGATGTCTTCAAACAAGCTGAAGCTCAATCCATCTAAGACTGAGTTTCTCTGGGCAGCCACAAAGAAACGTCAACATTTCATAGACGATTCACCTATTACTATTTCCGGCATCGATATCATCCCAAAAACAACAGTCAAACTTCTCGGTGTCAATTTAGATTCAGACTTTTCGTTTAAAAGTCAAATAAATAGGACTGTAAGCATCGGTTTTTTTCACCTAAGACAACTCAAGTCTGTCCGAAGAAACTTTCCTACAGAAGCAACAAAACTATTTATCAACTCTTACGTAGTATCACGTCTCGATTACTGCAACGGCATTTATGCCAGCCTTCCAAAATATCAAATTGACAAACTTCAATCAGTGCTTAATGCAGCAGCACGGCTCATAACCGGGGTTTCAAAATATTCGCACATTTCAAAACACCTCCGTAGCCTTCACTGGCTCAAGTGCACTGAAAGAATCCAGTACAAACTGTGCTGGATGGTGTTCAAATTCACCAATAAAATGGCTCCACTCTACATCTCTGAACTATGCGTCCCGGAAAACAATGGTCTGAGGCAGTCAACTCTTAGATCAGCAACATCATTAGCTGTAGGCAGACTGAACCTATGCGCAAGCCAAATACTAAGTTTGGTGATCACGTTTTCGGAGTATCAGGGCCAAAGACTGGGAATAAACTTCCTCCGGAACTAAGATCCATAACAAGTCCAACAGAATTCAGGTCTAAACTAAAAACGTACTTTTTTAAGCTGTCATACCCTTAAATTAAATATACCATTCCTGAGAAAAAGTCCAGTTATATTCAATTTTCCAATTATGTCCTAAATCCTGTATCTAAATTTCGCTAATAAACAATCAGATAATGATAATTAAGTGTTAATGTCAAGTGACCTACCACGTAAGTATTATTCTGTATATTATCTCCATAAATAGTTAGTAATAACATAGATCACTGAAGAAATGTATTATAAGTTTGTACAGCGCCCTTGAGGTGATTTTGCACAAAAATGGCGCTATACAGGTCATCCAAAATATATAAATAGGTATCAAAATGACTTTAGGTTTAGATAAATGTAGAACGATCCATATAGAGAAAGGCAAAATTGTAAATGGGAACGAGAGTATATTTAGAAATTTACAAATTACTAGTATGAAAAGGGATGAGGTTTATAAGTATTTAGGATGCCCACGATCAAATAGATTATACCATTCTAGTATTCAAAATGATATAAGGATTAAATTTCAAATTAGGATCAGGAAAAATTTAAAATGCAATCTATCTTCTAAAAATTAAGTAAAAGCAATAAATACTTGGGCAAAACCTCTAGTAACGTACTCATTTGGCATAGTGAAATGGTCCAATACAGATTTAGATAACTTAGAAAGATCAATTAGAACTACGCTAACAAAGTTTTTGCCATCATCCAAATTCAGCTATAGAACGAGTTAATTTACCTAGAAATTTAGGAGGTAGAAGTATAGTAAAAATAACTTCTTTAAAACATAATCAGGTAGAAATGCTAAGAATTTTTTTTCCATAGGAAAGCGCATAGCTCAGAAATGCACAAAATAATTTGCAAGGCAGATAGAAATATTACACCTTTAAATTTATACGACGAGAATGCCAACATTTTTATAAATCCCAATGAGTAATTATTAGATTCCTGGTCAAATAAAATTTTGCACGCAAAACACTTCAATTATCTCAACCAAAGGTATGTTGACAAATTTTCGTCAAACAAATGGTTGAGTCTTGGGGAGTTGAGCGCAGAAATAGAAGGATTTGTGTTTTTATAAAACACATCCTCAAAATTCGCAGAACATCTCTTGGTGAATAATCATACCCCACTTAACAACAAGGGTCCTAAACCATTGCATATAGAAAAAAAGGGCATTAGATTAAATTTACTTGAACAATTAGAAATCAATAAACGAACGAATGACCCAAATTTAACACTAATTAATAAAGTACGTAAAATAATTTACTCACCACTTCTCAGTATTTTCACAAAACCCAAGCAGTATAATGCACCCAAATAATTCATAGCAATAAAGTCATTAGTAAATAATTAAGAACTCATTACTATTTACTGAGGGGAAAACATAGATTGGTTTAACCAACAATAGATCATGTCATCGGTGTAACCAGTAATAAATCAATGTATGCACCTTCAAAATTTACATTTGAAATAGTATAAATACGTCGTCTCAATGTGGACTAACCACAGTTTGAAAATGGCCTTGTAAGCCGAAACAGCTGTCACAATAATAAAAAACTAAAACACTTGCAGAACTTAATAATAATATTATCAAATTTAATCTAAATTAAATTTATAAAAAAATTTAATGGAGTTCTACGAATTAAACACAAAAACAATAAATAAAAATCATTTAGACTTATCCCAAAAAAAATTTAAGGTTTTGGCTTGAGTTGACCAGTCTACACATTCTGGACAATGGTGAATAATATCCATAATTTGTCGAATTATGGTTGAGGAAGAGCAGTTAATTATTTCTGAGTCTTTGCGAGGGGATATTAAAGGGAATGAGTTGCAGTAGAGTAGGTGAATCAATAATACCATTTATAATTTTGAAGAAGCAAATGAGGTCATTTCTTTCCCGACGGACTTCCAAAGGAGAGAGGTTTAGAGTTAGTTCAATTTCATAATATGAGTATTTGCCTTTTTCTAAACCTAGCCTCCTAGCAATCCCTCTTAAGAACCGATGTTGAACAGATTCAATGCGTCGAATGTGGACAGAATAAAAAGGAGACCAAATAAATATTATACCTAGCTCTCTCATTAAAAATTTAGGCGTATTAGATCTGTCAAAAAATTGATATAAAAATATTCAAAAATCGGTCATTTTGAATACATGTAGGATAACGAAAGTTTTTTTAAATATTTATGGTTAGGGATCAGTAGGATTTATAGGCCCTGTTAGGAGTTCTACCGAGCCGAACCCTCTGATATGAAAATATCTGGAGTCGGTGAATTATTTTCCCATTTGATCTCTGGTGAGTTGGCGTGTTGTTCTTGTATTGTTTTGTATTTATTTTGCTTATATAATGCACTTGCATAATGTTGATTTACTAGATGATCATTTGTGGAAAAGTGTGTGGAAGGGTTTAGTTTTTCCTATGGGAAAGATTTAACCCGGGCATAAAATCGAAAGTAAAATTAAAATGCATACTAAATTATACCAGTTATTTTGTATCAAAATTATACCAATTATTTTATATCAAAATTATACCATTTATTTTACATCAATATTATACCAATTATTTTATATCAAAATTATTCCAATTAGTTTGTATCAAAATTATTCCAATTATTTTATATCAAAATTATACCAATACAAAACACGATACGAAAGAAACACGTTAAAGCGATTTTTTTATCAATACAGTGTTAGAAACTGAAGTATTCTGAAAACAAAAAACTCTTTCACTTTCTAATATCCAATATTAACACGAATAGTAAAAGTGATATTCGACTTCTGAAATTAGTATAACTATTCAATAGTATTTGGTTATAGTTATAGAAATACTTTTCACGTTATAAAACATAAAAAACATAAACCTGCCTTTATTAACATTAAAATTGTAACGGTGAAAATTGAAACCCGCCGCGCTTTGCTGTGGATCTCTGCAGATGGAGAAAACATAGCGAAAAATAACAGTTGGAGGTGTTTTAATAAAAAGCATGATTGTCCAACAGATGGCACTGTTTAATAAAACACATGTTTTTAGCTCTAATGGGTGATATCTTTAAAATATAGATCTATAAAACACACGTGTATTCGAATGCAACGTCTTGTCAAAATTTAAAAGCAATCGATAAAGAACTTCCGAATATTTAAGATTTTGAACAAACAAACACTTACATTTTCATTTATGTAGATAGATAGATTACATATAGATAAAGATTTACAAACAAAAAACAGGATGGGTAGCATTTATCTAATGATAAATAATTAATGTCGCATTACCACAGTGTGATAATGGGCTTGGACGCCGAAACAGCTGTTACAATAATAAAAAGGATTTAATAAATAAAATATTTCAAAAAATTAATAATAACATTACTAAAGATGATTTTCTTTAAATAATAAAAAAAATTATTAAACTTAGTTCTACGAATAAACACAATAACTATGAATATAACCTATTCAGTTAATACATATTAGCACACGAGTAAGCTGGTGATATAAATTTAAATTCAATGTCTATAATATTATTTTTTAGAATTACTATCCCAATTTCCATATTGCCGCAGAATAGTCATGAGTCGAACAAGATATATTTTGAAAGTATATTATTAAAAAAAGATAATTTTAAAAATAATATTTTAATGGTTTTTTGTTATTCTCGAAAAAAATTACGATAGTGAAGGTACTTTTACTAGAGATTCAAAAATATTTAACAAATATATGAAGAATTAAGTCTCTAATACGGTAAAATTTTTGGTTAATATTAAAATATTTGTCGTGTTCACTTATTGAATATCTGACTTATCTGACTTTGTGACTTTTATGGGAATGTCACGTGACGAGCGACGACGCATGATTTAAAAATCAACGCGAATCTGTCCCGGAATATTCGGCGGATAAATTCCGTTCTATAAAATACAGACATCAATATTTCCTGACAGAATTCAAAGAAAAATGGGTTTAATCAATCACGAAATTTCGGAGGAAAAAGAAAATCACTTCTGATAAAATAAAACATTATCCGTCTACGAAGTCGCACGTCTGTAATATTACGCCAATACCTGGGACTTTCCCAATTTCATCAAGATACTGAGAATTACTCTAAATATTGAATTTCCCCGATAAAAAAGATTTAATATTATTCCAAATTTGCAAAATCAAAGAGCTGGGATTTTACACCGGTTTGTTTGAAGTTTCGTTTGAATATAATAAAAAATATAAAATTTTAGACTGGGGTAAAAAAATATCCTAAAATTAATTTACTTAATGGAAACGTAGGTAACATTACGCCGGTGTGTAGGTACATTATTTTCATAAATCACTTAGGAATGGAAACGTATGGTTGAAAATAAATTTTTCATATTGAATTTGGATTGGTTACACGTTTCCAGGGCAGTTTTTGGCATTTTTATGGGTCATAAAAATAAAGGTTAATGATTTTGGAAAAGGAGTGGATTTTTAGCAAAATATGAGTAATTCAAAAACCTTTTTGGCAGTGCCTGAAACATTTACAAAATAACATTAATCTTCATCCTGTTTTCTACTAAAAAAAATATGGCATATAAAACGAGTTGATTGCTTCTTTTGAGTGCAGCTCGGTGAGTTTTTATTATAGTTTAAAATTAATGATTGTACTTATTGGCCGTCTTCATAACCCGACATAATTCGTACAAATTCGACTGACGTAATTTGAAATTTGATATACTGTGATGATATACGTTTTTGATATTGAGTCAGATGGTTGTGCAATCAATTACTATCAGAAACTTAATAACGTGTTTGTTCTTTTTGATAATTTTGTTTTTACCATTCGGAGTGTAGTGTTTATAAAAATAGCCTTACATTGATGTGGTTTAACATGGAATAAAGAATAACGCAAGAAATGCCTTGTGGGCATTTTTCGTGATCCAGATATAAGCCCCGTTTAGGCCTAAATTTTCATACAAAACTGTGTTTCACCATGATTATAAAATTCCAATGGGATAGCAATAAAGAAATAAAACAAAATTTCAAGCAAGCGTAAGAGAGACAGACCCCGTGCAAGTCAGTACATATTTATTACTATTCAAATTTATATGAAACACACTTTAACCTATCTTATTTATTTTATGTGGTCCCATAATATTTATCAACTATTGGCGACCTTTCCTGGAGCCATTGGAACTATGGAACCTCAAAATGTGAGCGATTTGTAAGGCGGAAGAAAAGATGAGGAGTGGGAAGAAGAATTCAATGAAAAAATAGAAAATGACTCACATTTGTTTAACATTTTTATTTTTAAAATATTCTTGTTACAGATTTAATATGTAATCCTATTAGAATAAACATTAGCGCCTTTGAGGTAATTTTTCATGAAAACGGCGCTATATAATAACATAGCTTATAATAACATGCCCAGAAAAAGAAGACGCAAAAAAATTAAAAGATAAGATAAATGAAGTCGACAAAACCATAATAGCGGAGGTACTTCTGAAAACGGATCCATGCGTAATATTCAAAGGTCTTGACAAAGACTATACCGAAAAAGAATTCTTAGAAGACATCATTGAACAAAACAACGACATCAAAATGATATGTGAAAAATACCAAGACAAAGAAATATTACAAGTTAAGGCCATCATTACAAACAAAAAAACTAACAGCAAAAACTTAATACTACAAACAAATCCCGAAATGAGACTACATCTTATTAATAAAAAAAAAATTCATCTAGGATTCATGAGAATCTATGTAGAAGACTGCAGTCCTCTTACCCAATGTTTCCACTGTCAAAGATTTGGACACACAGCACAAAAATGCTACAATAGAATGAATAAACCAACATGCAAGCACTGTTCAGAAGATCATTCCATCTCCGAGTGTAAATCCCTGGAACTGCCACCCAAATGCGCTAACTGCAACTCAGCTAACAAGAAGAAAGAAATAAACTCCTTGAACAGTAAAATGAATGAAGTAGACCACCGAACAAACAGCGAAACATGTAAGTTCCGATCTTACATGCTTAAATTAGCCAAAGAAAGAATTAACTACGACATTGAATAAAAATCTTTTAAATAATTTTGTAAAATACAACCGAAAATGCATTAAATGGATGATTTCTTAAGTAACGAATTAGATTTAAATATTAAAATTCAAGAATATGAATGTATATGTACCGATTCGTGTAACAAAATTATTTCTAAAAACATCAATGCTATAATTATTATGCACATAAACATCCGTTCAATTCAAAAAAATTTAGATGAATTAATTCTAAAAATAAATAATTTAATTAAAAAACCGGACTTTATAGTGTTATCCGAAACATTTACGAACGCTGAGTCACCGCCTTATCACTTACCTGAGTACAACTATATTTCTACCAAAGTAGACATCAATAAAAATTCGGGAATAATAATATTTGCAAGCAATAAATTTAGTATTGTTAACATAATAGAACATCCAATACACTTAGTAAACTGCATCGAAGTACATTTCAAACTCGGCAAATCCATATACCATCTAATAGCTATCTATAGAACGCATGGATCGAGTATTATTACATTTATTAATGACCTCAAATACATATTATTAAAATTAAAAAATAAACTTTGTTTCGTCGTAGGAGATTTTAACGTTAATATTAATGAAAAAATAGAAAATAATAACAAAAATGAATACATCAATTGTATGACTGAACAAAATTTTATATCTTGCATAAATAAAAATACTAGGGAAATAAAAGAACATACTCCATCTTGTTTAGACCACATTTGGACAAATGTAAACATTAAAGATCTTCACAAAATAAAATCAATTGTTTGGAAAACTAACATAACTGATCATCACTCATGCTTACTTCTGTATAATAATAATATTAAACATAAAAAACATAATTTAATAACCAAAAAACCAACAATAGATATGACTATTCTCTCTGAAAAATTAAAAAAGGAAGATTGGAATAATGTTTTAAACAGTGATGATACTGAAATCTGTTCGACTAACTTCGAAAATATTATGTCACAACACATTAAAAATTCGACAACTGAGATAACAACATACATAAAATCAAAATTAAGATGTTTAAAACCTTGGATTACCAAAGGACTTATTATATCTATCAGAAATAAAGAAAAACTTTACAAAATAACTTTAAAAAATCCCCAAGATGAAAAAGCATATATTTTCTATAAAAAATTTAAAAATAAACTAACATCTTATATTAAAAAAAGTAAAGAAGAGTATTTTAAAAATAAAATATTATCTTCAGAAAATAACCATAAACAAATGTGGAAAACTGTTAATTTCGCCATAGAAAATACAAAAAAAACACAAAACATTAAGTACATTGAACATGATAAAAAAATTATAGATGCCAATATACAGCCTAAACAATGTGCAAACATATTTAATTCCTTCTTTGCGAATGTTGGGAAAAATCTTGCGAAAAATATTCATAAGCCTTCAAACCAAGAAAACCATAAAAATAAAAATATACAGAAACGTAATATACTTTCAATGTTTGAAACAACAACAGAATGTGAAATCTCGAAAATAATAGAAAATATGAAAGGAGGTTCGTCTCCCGGTTTTGATTCTATTACGACACACATGTTAAAAACTATGAAACCTCACTTAATAAAACCTATCACTCATTTAATAAACTTAAGTTTAACAAATGGAATTTTTCCAATGAACTACAAAACCACAATAATCTCACCTATTTACAAATCTGGAGATCCACATCAAGCAACGAATTATCGCCCAATATGTCTAATTTCTAATATAGGAAAGATCTTTGAAAAAATAGTAAAAAAACAATTGGTAAATTTTCTAGATAATAATAAAATATTACACAAAAACCAGTTTGGCTTTATAAAATCACTCAGCACACAAGATGCTATTGCTAACTTAACTTCATACATTTACGAATCATTAGATAAAGGTAAAAAATGTGCGGGTATATTTATTGACCTTAGAAAGGCATTCGATAGCATATCCCATGAGATGTTATTAAAAAAATTGAATAATATTGGCATAAAAGGCAACGCAATTAAATGGATCACCGACTACTTAAAAAACCGTCCTCAAGTAGTAAAAATCAATCATGTTAATAGTGATGAAGAGATTACAAGCTTTGGAATCCCCCAAGGTACAGTGCTTGGACCAATTCTATTTACTATATATGTAAACGATATTTTTTTTCAACCCTTACATGGTCAAATTACGTCATACGCCGATGATACAGTATTAATAATAAGTGATACGACTTGGGAAAATGTAGAATTAAAGGCCACAGAAGACATCAACACGCTCAAGAATTTTTTCGACACTAATTTACAGTCACTTAATAAAGAAAAGACATTTGTAATTCCATTTGCAATCCATACAAATGATACTCCTAAAAATTTTAACATTGTCATACATAATAATACTAAAATTCACAGCCAAAATTATTGCAAATCAAACTGTACAGTACTAAAAACAACAAATAAAATTAAATATCTAGGAGTAATTATTGATAAAAATCTGAAATGGAAGGAACAAATATGTCAAGTAGTAAACAAAATTAGAAAATTAATATATATATTTTTAAGAATTAGAAACTTTCTGTCGATAAAAAATCTATATTTAATTTACTATGCCTTAGTTCAATCCACTTTACAATACGCTATTATTAGTTGGGGATCCGCGTATAAATGTAACCTTCTTCCAATTGAAATTATACAAAGAACAATTATTAAAATTATATTAAAAAAATCCTTTGACTACCCAACAGAACGCCTGTTTGAAGAATTTCAAGTACCTACATTGAAAGACCTATATATTAAAAACTCATTAATCCAAATTATAAAAGAAAAGGATAAATATCAATTTTTAAATGAAAACAGAACGCGACTTAGACATGTTTTTCTATGTCCAAAACTAAATACGTCTTTTGCACAACATCATTA
The DNA here is from genome assembly GCF_061612785.1 of Hesperophylax consimilis. Classification (NCBI taxonomy): domain Eukaryota; kingdom Metazoa; phylum Arthropoda; class Insecta; order Trichoptera; family Limnephilidae; genus Hesperophylax; species Hesperophylax consimilis. The sequence continues at coordinate 2,605,851 of NC_142841.1, read as the reverse complement.
TACTTACCAGGGAAGAACTTTTTTCAATCGTCTACCAGAAGAAATCAGAAGCATTAATGATAAAACCCGAATACTGCTCTCTGTCAAGAGACATTTTAAAAATATTCTGAAAAAAAAAACTACTGTCACTTAATTAATCTCACAAATATCCTTAGTTTTCCATAACTTCCTTTCTTTTTTAAATTTAATAAATTAATATATTATCCTTCACTACTATCAAAAAAAAATACTACAGCAAACATACATTTATGTAAAAAGAATTATTTAAGTACTAACTAACAACAACATTTATGTACACTCCCCTTCCATACACAAGCAAATGCTTTCAATGGAAGAGTAGTAAAAAAATACAAGATGTAAAATGAATTATGTACCATGTAAACATATTATTAAAAATAAAAAATAATTACAAAAAAAAAAAAAAAATAAATTATCGAAATATTATTAATATTATTATTTAAAAATTTACATAACTTAAAAATATATGTAGGGTGCGTCACTACATTTTTCACTTATGAAAACTCAAAAAAAAGAAAACTACAAGTCATTAGAAAATTAATGTTATTTTTAATAAAAAGGGGAAATTAATTTTTCAAACTAATGTGGTCTAAAAAGTGCGTTGCAGGCATTCCTTGAATCTGGGACTAAGATTTTTAAAAAGTCCTTGGAACATTACGCGCGGGATGTGGACTATCTCTTGAAGAATATTCGCCTTTGTGTTGTGGCTGGTTTATTTCTATAAACTCAAGTTTTGAGATAACCCCATACAATAAAAATCAGGGATGTCAAGTCTGAGCTGCGACGAGTCCACAGGACGTCACCTCTTTGCGTAATCAGTTTTTGGGGGAACACTTCTTTCACCACCGGTATATTTTATTTATATCATTTTTTACAAATGTTGAGAAGAGTATGACTTTTCTGGGGTACCTCGTTGTCATTGGGTGTACGGTAGGTCAACCCATTTTCTGCATATAAGTCTTGATGTTGTATTTGATGACGTAACCACCCAACCCATCACTTTTGGAGAATGAAAAGCCATTTGATATTTTGTTATAAAGTTCCTTCTTCCAAAATCCATAATTTTTATACTAACATGTCCGTTCAGATGAAAATGGGCTTCATTTGAACACAAGATGATGCAGATCTGGGGAACGTTTTGAGCATTGTGTCAGCAAATATTTTCCATAAAATCAAAGCAATTTGTATAAATACTGCACGAATTGGATCTTATAAGGGTGTGATTGTAAATACATTTTTTATATTCTACGTAAAGATGATTCGGGTATCGCCAAAACAACCCGGTAAGTCGTACAGATGCGTTAACTTGCACGACATTCTCATCTTTCATCCTATTCCGTGGCCGTCCTTTTTTTTCATTTTGATTAGAGGCGGTCGCCTATTTGCCCTATTTTTGTGTTTAAAAAAAGACTTGGGAAACTGATTTACATTGTGTAATCGATAATGAGCAACCAAATGGGCGCCAAATAATCATGTATAATTCAATGTGTGTGTAAAACTGTTTTACATAAAAAGCGCGATATTGTCCCGCAAAGCTATACAATAATACTTATCACTTCCCGCGCAACTCTCCATAGTCCGGTTCTTCCGCTAGAACGATATCATCAGTACACCCATATGTGAAATAATAGTATATTTAATTGTTGTTTATTTTATTGTTGTTACTATACAGAGTGTCCGAGGGTAAGGCGCACTAACGTCGGGAGATGATTCTACATGATGGTAGGAGTAAAAAAGGTAAATGTTTTTTCCGAAATTCCATATGAACACATACCTACTAAAAATCCTTAGTGTGATGTAAAAACTTACCCGACAATTTCGCTTTGAGCTTGCCGAGAACGAGGTGGCAAAATGATCGACCCGTATCCATGGAAAGGGCATGTAAACAATAACACTAGGCCGAGTATTTGACGTTCACGATTATGCTAAAATTCGTATGTTTTAAACTAAATTAAAAAGAGAACTGTGCTAATTATAAGAAAATGTACTTTGGACGATAATATTATTTAACTATTAATCACTTACTAATGTCCACTTTCCGTGTATATTTACATTTTGTAGCCCGTAAACCTAATGTATATATGCACATTATTCGTGAAGCCAGACATTGTTACATTAATTAAAATTACACACAAATAAACACAATGTCAAAAGTAAGTCTTGGAAGAAAACACATACTAAATACGAGTATTCTTTCAATTAAGTCTTAATAAATGCAAACTAAGGTAAAGAAACACTACATTAACAAGTTAAACAAAAGTTCTCTTAAAGTTAAACATTGCTAGATACATTAAATGATCAAATCCTTTGCGAATATAATTAAAGTTATTTACTCGAAGCGCGGCAGTTGAATTGATCGACGGAACGATAGCGTTTGGGCGTTGGACGGTAGATTTAGTAACAGCGCAAAATAATAATGCCAGTCCCACACGGCGGATGGATCTTACGTTTTTACCTGAAAAGTATCCTTACAAGTTGAAGTTAAAAAAAAAACTTTTTTACTTGTACTATCACGTAGAATCACCTCCCAAAGTTAGTGTACTTTACCCGCGGACACCCTTTATATGGACTCCATTCCCCCTAGATTGCTTAGCGTGATTCAGTTCCAGTATGCATTTTTGCTGGTAAAACTATATCAAGTATTGTTTCCATTAAACAAGACTGTATTTCACTGTGGAACGAAGTACAAATTTACTATTTATTACTTAAAGGTTTGATTTTTAAAATTGTGAAGTCTTTGTGAAAGTCATAATTAACGTTTGCTGAATTTTGGACATAGACGAACTGGTTGCACCGGTTTGTTACATACGTCTGTATTAATTGGTTTGATAAATTTAGTTTAGTTACCTAAAAATATGCGTCCCTGTTACCTTCCAATTTTAATTCCCATTCTTCCTACCACCAACAAAAAACCTCAATGTTCTTGTGTTGGTTGAACACAAAGCAAGCAGTCCAATGTTTGTCGAACACAACTCACGCTCCGCTGTTGAATGTTGAACGCTGCTTTGGAAAACCCGCAGTACGATCGTGTGTATCGTGAACCCCGCCGCAGTCAAGCTGTGTTTTATTATTGTACATATTATAATACTGTTCTGAGGGACAATTGTTTTAATGCGTGCTGTGGCCACCCGCAGAGAGGCATTGAGAAGCAAGCTGCGGACCACGGCAAGTCTATGGAATTTTCTGCCCCCTTCCTTTTCTTAAGCTTGCATGACTCGGCAACTCAATATTATTGGTTGTATCGCACCGGTAATGAACGAAATTTACAGCACAATCACTAACCTTACCTCTTTGTCACGGTTGAAGTCATAAAGATATTGTAAATATGTAAATTAGTTACACTTTATTCACTTGGAAACTATTTTTTTTTTAAATTTTTATTCCAGATCTTGGGGAGAGCTCCATATTATATATAGAATATAATAAAGTAAATATAAAAAATATTGTAAGATAATACATACACAATAAACGAAAACAAAAGATAATTTATTTATTTAAACGCCCATAGGGCTTTTACAGATAATAATGTACATCTTTATTTATTTACAATTTTTTTTTCTTTTTAATTATACAGATCTTATATCTTATATAATAAATATAGGTTATATAAAAAAAATATCCGAGTTAACAAAATATAGGTACAAATAATTGAGATGAAAAATAGAGAATCTGCCAAATTCCTCCAAATCAATGATAATGATTATAGGAAAGTATAAAAATAGTTTGCAGAGTAGTAGAAGTAGTTCGCACATACTCCGTTTAATGTTTGCCAAGTTCATATTTGACATACAGATTTAATAATAATGTGTTTATAGGTTGATAGACATTCAGTACCGTTAGTGTTCACGCAATATTTATTCCCTGCACTGTGTAGTCGGTTCATTACTGAATTTAGGTACCAAATACCTGCAATGTTACAATGGTAAGGTACCTTCTGACGAACCGTTCTACTAGGCACATGAAAGTCAATCAACCTAAGGAGTTCAGGGGAGTCAAACATCTTATTAACAATTTTATAAAGAAAAAAGAGATCAGAACATATTCTTCTTCCTTTTAATGTGGCAAGGCCCATGACTTTCAACAGTGAGGTGTAGTTAATATTTTCAATAGGAATACCTAATCTTTAATTTATGTTTCGTAAAAATTTATGTTGGATTCGCTCGATAGATTTTTCATGAATATTGTAAAATGGATTCCAAATGGTTTCTGACAATGGATGAATACAATATTTTTAAAGTATTTAAATTTTTGAAATTTTTTGAAGTTCTTAATATGACACCCAATATTTGCATCGCTTTAGTGGTTATATTGTTAATGTGGGAGATAAATGTTAATTTTGTGTCAAATATTATCCCCAGGTCTTTTATTTCGGGTACAGATACTAAGACTTGATTATTCATACAGTCAGTGAAAATCAATGGGTTTTTCTTCCTATAAAATTTCATGACTTGACACTTTTTTACATTGAGGGTTAATTTATTTAGGATATACCAATCAGAAAAGCTAATGAGATTTGATTGTAATAATAAGCAGTCATTAATATTGTCAATAATTCGGTAAATTTTCATATCATCTGCGAACATCAAAATAAAGACACGTTTAAATACATTTGTAACGTCATTTATAAATATGTTGAAAAGAATGGGTCCTAGATGTGATCCCTGGGGCACGCCGCTTGTAGCTGTAAAAGTGTAGGACAGTAATAATAATACAAAAAAACATAATGAGATTAAAGTTTTTTAAAAAGAAAAAATATTAAAAAAAAATATATATATATATATATATAGTATATATATTTTTTTTTATCTATGACATCAGGATCACTATCCAACATACTAATTTCGGTTGTCTGTGCTGTGTTTTAGTCCTGCTTGAAAACTGGTACATAGAGGAAAAAAAATTTGGGAGGCCGGTTGAGATAAACCCTTTGACATCTCCAGCCGGACTCTCTCGACCCATCGCCTTGCATCGCAGTGGGAGGGATGGATTCATCTGGACACTTTGACCACCAGATTCCTATCCACATACCTTTTTCCTTTCCGGAAATTCCTTTCCTTGCTTTCCATAAAAATGCCATCCACACATCATCCCCAAGGATGGCATAGGCCCTGAGTCACTCTTGTATACACCGATCCTCAGATTCTTACCCACCCCTCATATCTGTTTCCTTCCTAAAACTTGATCTCATTTATTTCCCTAAAAAATTCTCGACACAGCATCTCCATTTTTTTTCTCAGGGCCTTCTGTATGAAGTTAATGTAAAAAAAAATCAAGCTGTTTGAATTTAAGTGTCATTTTATCAATTGGAACTGGTTTATCAAGAATTCAATCTATCCTGTGATATTTTATGGGTCTGCGCTAGTTTAAAATCATTTTTAAAAAGAGAAGGGTACAATTTTCCGACGGTTTTCATCCCTTATTTGCATTTAATTCACATTAAAAAAGTCTTTCTGATATGATCCTGATTAAAACCATCGATAGAGCCGCATGATAATATTATTTCAGAGTTGATAGGAAACCGATGAAATGACAGAGCCAAGCCAACCGCGAAATTAAAATTAAGATTTTTAATTGAAAAATTATGAAATGCAAATTTATACGGCAAAGGAAACCTTATATACCGTCAGGCGATCACAATATCCCGGGAAAGAAGAAATGAAAAAAAGCGTTTTAATCATGACTTCATTATGTGGATTCATTAATCTTTTTGGCGAGTAAATGGAAAACATATTTTTAATGATGTTTTGTTATTATTTAACCGGTAGTCCAACATAAAATACACGATTATGTAATTTGGCCCGGAAATATATGAATTGGAGAATTGAACAGAAGACATTTGAGACTATGCATGTTAGCAACACGTGTAACAACACCTTTGTCACGTGGAGGTTTGATTTAACAGATTTATACAAGGATTATTACTGAAGCAAGTAAATGTGCTAGGACAGAGAAGTACCTACCTGTGTGCATTATATTACTTTATATCCAACTGATCCATCACATTATGTTGAAAAAAAGCACAAATTATTAAATGTATTTTTTATTAATGATAATAATTAACGATAAATATTGAAATAGCAAATATTTACAGTTCTCTTCACTAGTGATTTTTGTTTCTAGGCAGACTGTAGGATGTTGTGTTGGTGTAACATCATATTTCGTATTATTTCTTCTTTGTCATGTTTGCAGACCCCATCTTTGAGTTAATTTCCTGATCTTCGTGTTTGTTGATTTCCTTATCTTCATGTTTGTTGATTTTCTGATCTTCATGTTTGTTAATTTCCTGATCTTCATGTTTGTTAATTTCCTTATCTTCATGTTTGTTGATTTCCTTATCTTCATGTTTGTGTTGACTGTCCTTATTGATTTCCTCGTCTTCATATTTGTGTTGAATGTGTTATTGATTTCCCCGTCTTATTGTTTTTACTGACTGTATTTAGTGCTTTCCTTATCTTAATGTTTGTGTTTGATGATTTCCTCATCCTTATGTATATTGTCGTGTAGTTATTTAATTAGCCATATTTTGATGTTGATTTTAAACTTATTCATCTCCATGGTATTTTATATTCCATTTGAGATTTTGTCCTTTCTGTGTTAATTATTTATTTATAACATATGTTTACAGACTATTGTCCAATAATAATACAGTACATAACATGTAGTACGAACGGGAAGACGGTAGAAATGGACGGAGAGAATGGTAGGTACCAAGCTACAAGTTAGCTACAGCCGAATAAAGCACATATTATATATCAGTAATATTATGATTCCTAACCAAGGTTCCTTTGATCAATATTATGAGTTTTTCTAGTTACAGTGTAGTTCTTGATGAATCTGAGGCTATAAACAAAAATCTTTATGTATTAATTTTTTTGATCAAAGATTTTTCAATATCGTGCACAGTGCGTTTATTGTATGCGTAGAAATGTTATTCTACCTTGTCAAGCGGTTATTAGTTCCCAGCAAGGTATATTGCTTATTCTAAGGAACCAAGTGCTCGTGAAAATGCCATATTAATAATACTTCTGAACGTTTTATTCTGGAAGACGCCAATATGTTCATAATGAATAAGATTGTTTGTCTTAAATTTTTATTTTTATTTATTTATTACACGCCCCAGTAGGCTTTTACATAATAAGTTACAAGTTATTTGTATCAATGTAAATACTTAAAAATAAAACAATAAAGAAAATATAAAGATAATGAAAAAGAAAGTCACACAAAAAAATATTTTTGGCACCATTTCTATGAGAGTGATTATTGTGATTACATTAGACGGCAACCGTGGTCGTGGGGTAAAGCTCTCGACTAGCATGCCGAAGGTCGCAGGTTCAAATCCTGGCGTGCAAAAGTAAAATTTATATGAATAATTTTTTTTTCTCAATTTATTCATTTAAAATAATATAAAGTATACTTGCGGCATGTTCCAGAGTGAAAGATACTCTCAGTATCGTGATGGTGTAAGACCAACATGTAGAATTGAAACGTTGCTTGACCAGATCTGAATAGCCAAATACTTCCCTACCTTCCTCTTCCCTATCTCATTCCCTCCCCTTAACCTTCTGCCTCACAACATACCACAATTAGGGATGCCATAGTGTCACTGGCTCCAGACGGTTGGGAGCAGTTAGGACTCTTGGGCGGCATTTACATTAAAAAAAACTTTAATTTTAATCAATTTCACCAAAAAATGTGCGCAATTCAAAACTAGCCACATTTAAAAAAATAGCAATAGGAACTTCTTACAATAAATCTTTTTATAATTGAGAATTCTTTTGAAGAATTCTTCGTTTATCATCCTGGAAGCAAGACACAAAAGAGAGTTATTCCACCCTGGGAATAATGGATGAATGTGGGATAAGCCATACGGCAAAAAACATGTTGGAAAGTCGCCCTGAAGATTCCCGGCCTCGCCCGGAGATTTATGAGCCGAAGAATCGACCGCGAAGTATAACTCCTATCCACACTCCGCCGCCGCTTGTTCCCCTGGGAATTTCTCAACATAGACAGTGCAATGATAAATATTTTAAATTGCAACGTCTCCGAAGAGTAATGCAGAGGTGTGCTTTTCTGCTCTTTTAGAGTTCTGTTGCTGGTGTTGCGTTTGGCTGCCTTTTCGACACTCTAGGATATGCTATAGATGTAATATATTGAGTCAGCACTTTTTCCGGGGTGTTTGAGTTTGACACGTGACAGGGGAGTTGCCTTGTTAGTTTTAAAGAACAAACTTTTTCTGGATTGTTCGTTTGGCGTATCAATATATTCGTTGTAGGTCGTACTAGTTTTACGTGTCAGTTTTATGAGACCCAATTGCTCACTGGCTAGTGGGACTGCATCGTCCCCAAATTGGGGTATGCTGTATCTGAAGGGAGTCGGAAGGGCAAGTATATAGGGAAGAGTGGCTTATTAGATATTAAAAATTACTAAAAATATTTTTTTATATTGACCAACGGTCTTTGCTTACTACACACAAATTAGCTTAATGCATAATTATTGTTATGTATTTGCCCTTGCAATGTTGACCCATTTTTAAAATTTTTTATTGTGATATTGGGATGGCGAAAGTCTTGAGAATTCAACTACCTCGGATGACAGGTGATGATGAAGAGAAACCGGACAACCATGATAAACTTTATTATATATATAATTGTCTCGCTTTCATGCACACTTTTGGTCACATGTCACTCGTTCATCACACTAACATAATCCGATTTGAATTTTATAAATATAGTTGTCATCTACTTAACCCTTTCAGGAAAAAATATGAAGGACATAAAAACGAAATAATTTTTTGTGAAATGTGTATTATATATTTAACAATCTAAGTGTGTTATTTTTTTGGAAAATTTTTAGTAAATAAATTCTTGTCCTCATAATACGAGGACTGTTATATTTAAAAAAAGTAAAAAATGGAATTTAGAGTGAAAATATCATGTTCTTCAAAATGTGTTTATTACTATAAATAGTTGTATTATTAGTAAAACAAATGATTTATCTCGAAAAACGTTCAAAATCATGATAAAAAAAAAATAATAATCTCAAACAAATTTAAACAATTTCTTTTTCCACCTTCAATACCCGCATTAATAAATCCTTTCCTACAGCTCCTACCTTAACCTGCCTCACAGCACTGCCCAACCTGGTGGTGACATGGAACTCTGCTTTTACACTGCAAAAACAAGGGCGCTCTTATGAGGTGTTACATAAAAAAATAAAAATTACAAAAAGATTACCCACCCGGTGGTCACAAAATGAACTTTACTTCTTGTACTTGAATGTGTGTTGACTAAAATATGGCCATTTATTAAGGTTAGTTTCAAATACGGAAATAAGTAGGTGTCCCCTTATGAGGCCAAATTCGTGAGAGGGTTAGTGATCCCAGCGGCTGCATGTCGCTATTAGTCATGAGGTATTAGCTATAAGCTATAAGCTATAAGCTATAAGCTATACGGCCACTCTAGGAATAATTCCCCGCTAAAGTTAGTTCATCAAGTGATGTAGTTAGGGCGGACTTTTGCGCGCTCCTCCGCGGAAAGTTTCAGCCAGCTCGCGTCAGTGGGAGGGGGGGGGGAGGGGGAGATGGAAGGGGTGGTGGAGCGTAGAAAACCAAATCAGTTTCCTATACCCTGCGAAATTCAGGTAAGAGGCGCCATCTGTTGGTTACGCCTTTTAAATTACAGACTTTTTTACACTATTACAGACAAGATTTGAAAGTCATCACTCCAAATATTATAATATTCCGTGTTATATAGGTACCTAAATAAATATTTTCCAACAACTTTTTATTTGTTTTGCTCTAATTATATTGTCTCGTGTAGTTACTCTGAATCCGAATGGTTGTAAAATAAACAATCAAGAAATAGTAAACGAAGTAAATACATTATTTAGTTTTGTTACTAGAATTAAGAAACCATTTTAAAAATCTTTAGATTACATTTTTATGTAACACAGGTTTGCAGCACTCAAGAACATGGTTCTCCGATCTGGGGGTCTGGCACAGTGAAATAACTTTAAAATATTGGATCGATAGACGTAACTACCGATGATTTCATACCGATTTCCCGAGCACGGTCGCGCTGTTGATTAGCAGATCTATATTGATAATGCAACAAATAAGAAATCGATATAATCTGGCAACACTGGAGGTATTTTCTAAGATATTCCGAAACGTACAGCGACATAGAGTTACGTAAAAAATATTGATAAATTGAAAATATTGAATTGATATACTAATCTTAATATGTATTGGCAGTCCGAACTTCTTGCCTGACTATTTAAAAAGGGAAGATAATTAGTTAATAAGGTCTTTATTCGCAATTCGTTGTGTGAACAAATTTCGTTTTTCCTACCGAACCAATGTGACGTCATTGGCGCGAACGGATTCAACTCTAAGAGTTTAATAGCTTTATTTGTTTCAATTCTTGCAAGAGCTTTTTTAGTTAACAGGCCAGTTATTTTGTAAAAAAAACGACACTATTACAAAAAAAAGTATACTGACAGTAAACTGAAGCTTATCTGGTACTATGGAGGACTATCGCTAACTGACCATAGATGACGAGTTTGGTCGAGATCGTATTGACATTGGGCTTTATCAATCGTCCGTGCTAGTAGACTTCCTGGTGTCCACCGGTTTTGCCACAATTTCGTAGTTGACCCGTGCCAACCAACAAACTGTAAAGCGCTGAATGAAAGCTTTGACATTAATTAATTTTATTATTTTTCTATTTGAAAAAAAGTTTTTTTTTTAACTGTACCTGTTATTATACCTTACGAGTAAGCATATTATGTTTCTTTTGGTTAACCAAGAATATACTTAAAATAAATTATAATATGCTTTTTCATAGTTGCCGTTAATTTAATTATTTTAGAAAAAAAACCTTCTCATAAGTTATGCTTTAAAATAAAAGATGAATTATTTAATATGAAATGAATAAATTGTTTTAGAATAGAGTTTTAGTATGGATTTATTCATATTCGTATTGCATATTTACTGATTCAACAAGTTATAGCTTCAATCGACAATATTGAAATGTCATCTTTAAAAGGTTTTAAGGCGAATTTTTGGATCTCACCTCCAAGTTGTAGCAATTTCAGGCGCTGAAACACGCGGTTGCGATTTTTTGGTTTATTCTCAACAAACTATTTCCTGCTTCACAACGGGTAACGAGTGGAGATGTACACTGTACCTTTACTATACACTCTACACCCTGTACAGAACGGGTAAGGAATACAGAGCCGTGAGCCGTGCAGTCGTGGGCGGACGATTGTATGCAAGGAAATTCAAATTGATTTCGAGGACAAACACAGATTCCGGTGATTTAATACTGCAAACATTGTAAGCCGTTCGAAACGAGAAATTATTTTTAACCCTTTCTTTTATTTAAAAAAAAAATAGGTTGAATGCATTATTTTTATAAATAATAATTATCTTAAAAGAATTCACACATATTATTTACATATTACACATTACACATATTGCTACATTATGTTTGTACTTTGTTTGTACCCTCTTTGTAATTTGTTTATACTCTGTATTCGATTTCCAATCTGTTTGTACTTTTAAAATATATATATAGGTTCTACGTATGTTATACCGTCGCATATTGCAATTCTTTCAATGAACGGAGCAACAAATTTTTTTTGCTAGAATATGCAAAAATTGAGAAAATAACAGAAAATGCAGATAAATAAAGCTTGCAAAATATAAAAATTATGGTTATAAGAAATTCAGAGGGAGGATAGCCTGTAGTATCATACTTCACGATGTTGTCTAATCTTTGATAAGACAAAAAATAATTTTCCACACAGCTTTAGATTTTTTTCATTTAATAATGCAGACAAAAATTTCCATTTGGCTGAAGAAGGATAACAATTGAGCAGTGTTTAATAGCATCACGCAGCTTTAATGTCTTTAAAATTTGAATAAAAAAAATAAGGGTGGGATTTTCACGTAATGTGCAAATCGGGCCTGAATGGCTTACAAAATATAAATGTGCAACTGTCTAGATGCAGCTTTTCTGCATTGCAGATTATAGTGGAGATTGTCAAGTATTGTGTGCGCTACTGCATCATAGCACTACGGCACTATAGCACTACAGCACTATAATAGCCCTAGCATGGTGCATTGTAAGTTAGCATCGCAGGCAAGGCTCTCAGATCTTTGTCAACACTTGTGATTTACACGCGGGGCGTGCTGCCTACTGAACTTGCACTGAACTTACACTGAACTTGGACTGAAACGCAAGACACTGCAACAATGTCACTTGGAATAATTGAGACTTACAGTTGACAGTATTGTGAGCAATAAATTGCTTGCATTATGCAACACAACTCTTTATTGAAGGAAAGCTTCTTAGGTTATTTCTCACTAGAATTATAGTGCTCGGATCCAGTGGTGCTTTGCCATCTCCGTTAATGGGAAATTTCGGAACGGGAAGAACTAATTAAGAGGAAGTTTGGGAGAAACTTACTATTCAGAATTAGTTCTGTTATTAACCGAAGTTAAAGTTTTCAATTTTCGACACAGGTGTGGTGGTTCGTGGTGTGATTCCATTGTTATATTATAACAACAAACATTAAACAACAAAGGATAAAAGCGAATTAACAACGAGAGTAAGGTTAAGTGAATGTCCAGAACAATAAAAACGTTAAAACAGATTGTTTTTTATTTAACTGGCTCAGACAAATGAAACAAGATATTATAATTTTAGGTTTTGTGTAGCCTTAAAAACTAAATTTTTCATTTTTGAGAAGATCAGAATTGTACTTTTCGAATAAACACCGTTAGTAAACTTGAAAAATTACAACATCTGAAAAAAAAAACGATAGAAGTAAACATTTCATACAGAAATTTTGAAAAAGACATTCTATAAATATCTTATTTCTATGAAATAATTATATAAATCTATATAGGTGCCAACCCTAAATTGAAAAATATATAGATAGTTTTTAAGAACAGGTTGACAAAGTGGTATCCAGGTTTTTAACTGAACTGTATATGAATGACTATTTTAATTCATTAAGAATCTTTTCAAAAACTTAATAATAATAAAATCGTTGATTCCGATTGAAAGCGGGATTGCAGGCCTTAAGAATGAATTAACAGGTTTCCTGACAAATTTGATAATAAATTTTTCATGCGAATATTATCACGACGCGACGTCTTGTTATATATCCGAATAAAAAATTATTTATTTATTAATTTAAACGCCCTGATAGGTTATTTTTTACATGATTAACAGGATGTCCGGGGAAAAGTGCGCTAATTTCGGGAGGTGATTCTACATGATGGTAGAAGTAAAAAAGGTAAATAGCATTTTTCAAAATTCCAATGTTAATTTTCCCATACAAAAATATTTTTTCATACAAGAATATTGATTTACCCATACAAAAAATTCAACTTTCCTAAATCTAAAAACTACCTTAGTTAGCGCACTTTATCCCTGTACACCTTGTATATTTTACAAGATTTACTGAAGTTTTTTAGTGTTTAAATAACAACAACAAAAAAATAACATAAACTTTAAAAAACTAACAAAATACATATAATTTTCCATTTAAATGTACATAATATAAGAAAACAGTTTTAAAAGTGCAAATGACAAAAAATTACAGAAAATGGTAGTTCAGGTTGATAGTAAGTTATTTGAAATGCAAATATGTGTTATGATTTTGCACAGATATTTTGTTAGGAAAATGTTAGAAAGATTTATCATTTATCAAATTTTGTGCGTAGGTATATAATATGAAGGCAAATCGATAAAACATTTTTAAAATGATGTTTTAGTAATAATATAAATTAGCTGAAGAATCTTATAATAGAAGCGGGCAACCAAAACAGATGCCATACTAGAAGAAAGTGAGAAAGAGTAAAGGGAAGATTCTAAATATTCGGATTTTATCATTAGACTTGGCTTAAGTCAATTAGAAATATTAAAATCTGCCAATTACGTTAAAACTGGGAACAAAAGCCGCGCACAAGAACGAAAAGCAGAAAATGAATATTTCGTTAAAAGTCGTGATATTGTCGGGAATTAGTATTTGTAAGGGCTGGGCTAGGCTTTGGTAACATTTCACCGAAAGCTCGTGCGGTTCGCGCTATTAAAATAGAGTGAACATAAAGTTAAAGTGTTGGGGCGGTGCGGGTGTGAGGGTGTGAGGATTTCAGCTCTCGTCGAGCTGCTAGACAAAATGCTTCCCACTTACTGAACAAGTATGATCTATTTTATTACTGCCGCTACATAGTGCCGCATAGAACGTAAAGGATCATCACTTTATATGTGAAAAGGGAAAAACGTTCACGATGAAGTGATTGAATTACCAGTCCTAGGAATTTGCGTAAATGATAGAATTTAACCCTTGAAACCTTCTTTAAAAATTAATAATTTTTTTAATGAGTACTGTTCTTATGTTAAATCATCTTTCATAATATTACAAGCGCAGACCAGTGAAACATCACTGGATACTGTAATTGAAGGATTTGTGAAACTGAAAGTATTTTTTACAAAATATTTGCCCATCAAAAACTAATCATATTATCACGGGCATGTGCCTAACATGGTGGTCGAAAAATTCTCAATGCATGTAACAAACAATTCAATGAATAAAGAAATTTAAAAAAAAAATGATAAATCTTTTTTTGTTGTAAAATTATAGAGGTTAAATAAATGTAAATTTCGATCGCAAAGTGGAAAAAAAATTATGAAATTTCGTGATTTTTTTTATGAATTATTTTTATATGTAACAACAATAAAGTGAGATGACAATAACTTTCAAAATACACTTTTACAATAAAATATGTGTGTTTGATTTTATTTTTCGCTGTCAGTAATTTCAGTTACACTCCAAGCTTAAACTTTCTAATAAAAGGACGTTTATCGGAATTGACCGGCCAGGTAACAACAACAAATACACATTCTTAAAGAAAGAATTATTAATTAATAAAATAATTCTAATACATTATCGCTTGTCTGGTATGATTTATACTTATCAGTTCAATGAACTTGAATAATTTAACGCATTACGCAGAAACCTACGACAAAAATTGAACCGTCAAGCAACATTAGTATATTTAATACAACACAGTAATACGTTTCGGAAAAATCATGCCTCTGTCTTTAAAATAATAATCTTCATGAGAAAGTCATTAATTTTGAAAATACGGTTACTTTCTTTACTTAGGAAATTAAATATCCAACCACTTGACAAAAAAATTAAAATTGCTAAATAGAAGACTGGTTTCCGACATGATTTTTATGTTTTAAATACTCGTAGTTAATGAAATTATAGACAGTTATAATTAATAGTCTATTATAGTCAATTATAGACGCATTGAATCTGTTCAACATCGGTTCTTAATAGGGATTGCTAGGAGGCTAGGTTTAGAAAAAGGCAAATACTCATATGATGAAATTGAACTAACTCTAAACCTCTCTCCTTTGGAAGTCCGTCGGGAAAGAAATGACCTCATTTGCTTCTTCAAAATTATCAATGGTATTATTGATTCACCTACTCCTGCAACTCATTCCCTTGAATATCCCCTCGCAAAGACTTAGAAATAATGAACTGCTCTTCCTCAACCATCATTCGACAAATAATGGATATTATTCACCATTGTCCAGAATGTGTAGACTGGTCAACTCAAGTCAAAACCTTAATTTTTTTGGGATAAGTCTGAATGATTTTTGCCTGCCAGTGTCCCGTGGTCCCGACCCATGGCGTAGTTTTGACTTGATTCGACTTGTCACTTTATTTTCTTATATTATATCTACCATATGTCTTTGCTTTCACGTACCTTTGTCTACTCCTGTATTTTTCATGTTATTGTATTCGTGGTATTATTTTGTAATTTGTACGATGTCCGTTAATAAATAAATAAATAAATATGCCAACTAGAAATACTTGATCGATTTTTTTTTAATTGCAACAATAGCATCAGGACTGAGTCATTTAGATACTCGCTTTTACCTAGATTGCATGCAGTTGGCAATGTTTTCGTAGAAATAATAGATCAATCAATAATCTGTTCAACCTCAAAAATAATAATAATTAATGTTAGAATAGTACTATTCTTCTGCGTGGGTTCAATCTCTAAATTGTATAAAATAAAGTCGCTTTCCGCGTCTGTCTGTTTGTGCGCTTAGTTCTTTTAGTAACTACCCGACGGATTTTAATAGGGTTTTCATTTTCATTTAGAAAATTTCTTTCGGAAGGTTTATATATTAAAAAAATAATATAAACTCATATTGAAGATAAGGAAATTTTAAGGTTTAAATATCCTATTGCCAAACTGTAATACGTGACGTGAATATGTCTACTGCTTATCCCAGTGAGAGAGAAAGATTCTGGGTATGTCGAATTAATTATCAATCCCACAACTAAACACAGCCACCAGGACTCTCAACAAGACTTTTAGCTTTGATTTGAGAGCAGCAAAAAAGCCTTACGAATAATTTAGCCACATTTATCATATTATATCAAACCCTTGTCAGATGCCAACTGATGTCCAGACAGATGTCCCTTTTTTAAATTAATTCAGATAACATTGAAAAGATTCAACATAAGTTCCTCAGGTATATAAACTATAAACTATAAATTGCATATTCCTATACAAAATATTGATTACAATTACCTCGTAGATAAAATGTCTTTATTGAAACTTTCAGAAAGAAAAATAAGCACAAGTCTATTAGTACAACATAAAATACTGCATTACATAATTGATTGTCCTCAATTGCTTCAATTAATCAACATCCATGTTCCCAAAAAATGTTGGCGAAATGTATTACCCTTTTATTGTACAACACCAGGACACTGGCTTATCGAAATTTCAAGATTCCGAGACTTCACCGTCTTGGAAATAAATATTCTGATCTGGAAGACATATTTTACCTCAAAACTAGTCAATATAAATTTTATTTTTATAGAAAAAAATAGACCCATATAAGTACATATTATATAGGTATATCTTATATAGGTCTATCTTTTACTCTTTTCTATTTTTGTTTTGAATCTTTTAAATTCAATTATCAATGAGAATTCTTATTTTCGGATAAAATTATTACATATAAAGTTTGTTTTATGTTTTTTTTTTCTTCAAATTTTTCACAACCCCAAGCAACGCCGGGTACACGGTATAAACTTGGAATTTCTCACCAAATTCAAGATTAATTCTAACATATTTTAAATGATGTATACAAATTTTTCTTCTTTTTGAAGATGTCTTAAAATCAAATACCATTTACAGAAACTAAATATAATCAAATTTTTGATTTTTGTGTTTTAAATATGCTTTAATACGAATTGGAATATTTTTACTCCAAACGTTGAAGAATTGTAAAAAATAGAAAATATTGAAAATACATTTTTATTTCATGAATATGCTAGAAAATTGCCACTAAAATGAGAATTTAATATAAACAATAAAAAAGAAACAAAATTTATAGTCTTTATTCAATGTAGAACTAAAACACCGTTTAACGATTTGGAAGTGTTTTAAAGTAAGGCTGTCTTAGAGTTTTTATCTTCAATAAAAAAATCTCATGTGCTACTACCGAGTTTATGTATTTTTAACCCTTTGAACTTCACAGCCGAGAATAAAAGAAAGTGTTTAGACCACTAAATCACACGTCCACCTCATATAAACCAACCCAAGCATGTAGCTAGGATAAAGCCCAATTCACACTATCCGTGAGATTATTGATTAGGGCAACTTGTATGCATTATACGTTGCTCGATGTGACCCCAGGACTATTAAGGTGGGTGATATATAACCCACCGCATACATGACTCCTATTGGGTCCATACATCGTCAGGCTGGCACTATAGGGGTCTGCACCCCGCAAGCTGTAAGACTAGGTGCCTATAACACTGGGAGGTTGTAGAACTGGAAGGGTGTAAGGGTGTAAGTCGCCTGGCTACCTGACCTTACCATTAGGGGAACAAGACATTCCTGAGGTCCGACCGCGTAGCACACCCATTTGTTACTGACTTAGAAAACGCTTAGGAAGACGGAGAGCTTGAGAAAGGATACATAAGGATTCATAGGAAGAGATCCTATTTCGATTATATTACATATAAAAGTACGTCGTGCAATCAAATGAGAAATTTTATTTTCCCACCGTTTCTTACATTAAGATTATCACAAAAACATTATATTTTTCCAACCCGCCAACCAATTTGTCTAACGGTCTGGTATGAACACAATGTCCTCATGATTGTAAATTAAAGTGTAACGTTCGTTTGCATTGATCAATACCCTTAAGTATCTACTTCCCGAAGCCCTTGGTTATCATTAAATTTTAAAATGTATTTCTTTCAACTGTAAACAAGATAGCGTCCGACTTAACGGCTCAACCAGAGTACAATAATTGGAAGGCTAATATTACCTATAATAAAAAAAACCGAAATTAAAATTTGCTATTTCAAATGTATTCCTAATTGACACTGTAAATATATTTCAATTAAATATGTTCATGTCAAGTCCTTTTGAAATTTTCAGTTTTTGGCAAAATATTTAGTTTTACACGCCAGGCAAGGCGTGGGAGAAAATGGTCCAACTTGTGTCAACTTTCTTAATGTGTTTATGTCATTCTTTGTATTTTTTAATTTAAAAGAGTGATAAAATATCGAGTGCCTATAAATTACGGTGAATTAGACCTTTAATCTAAGTTCTATGATCGTGGAAGATCACAGAGTAGTCTGGTCAGCTAAAGGCTGAAGAAAATCATACCCTTTTTTCTTAATAAATTATAATAAATTTTTGAAAAGAAAAATTAAAGAAAGTTTTATCCTGCCTTTCATTGGGTGTTCTCGTGCTAAGATAACAGAAACAAATACTTTGATTGACATGGGCAGGTAATATGTTAAATGAAATTGATTTGCGATTTTCACGCCCAAACTATCATCGTGATTCATTTTAGAGTACTAAGCCGTGTTGCGCTTCCCTCTTTTTTAGTCAACGTTTCGGAAGAGTTACAGTGTCCATCATTTGCCCCGATCTAGGCGTACAACCTGTGACACGGTCCGAAACGTTGGTTAAGGAAGGGGAAGTGCAACACGGCATAACACCACAAAACCGAATAACGCTGCTTATTGAAATTGATAAACTTGGTGTGTTACGCCTTTTGATTACATTTCGAACAACCTTACAATTTATTTACAGACTATTTATTATACAATAACAGCACAATATATAACATCAAGTACCTGGCCATTCAGATCTGGTCGCCAAATACGGCCAAAGCCATTTAAAGCCAACGTTTTAGTTCTGAATGGTGGTCTTGCGATACTAAAAGTATCTTCCACTCTGAAACGTACGGCAAATTGTATAATACCACAAATCAACCAAATAAAATTTATATTATTGTAGAAAGCAATCACTTTGTGGTTTATAAAATAAAAATAAATAAAATATATTTTTGTTTTAAAAACACGAGTTTTTAATAATTTTTAGAACCGACCGGTTTCGCATTACTCAAGTATCTTCAGGGTACAAATTATTACATATTATAATTATATAAAATTTACTTACGCACGCCGGGATTTTAACCTACCGACTTTATCGCTTATCTGAATTATTACACAACCCACTTCTAATTTTGAAAATTATATTAAAATTCAAAGCAAATCCGAGTTCAAGAATTGATTGTTTGCAACACACAACCAAAATTCAAAACAAATCCGAGTTCAAGAATTAATTGAATGCAACACACAATAGAAATTCAAAGCAAATCCGAGTTAAAAAAATAATTGAATGCAACACACGACCGAAATTCAAAGCAAATCCAAGTTCAAGAATTAATTGAATGCAACACACAACCGAAATTCAAAGCAAATCCGAGTTCAAGAGTTAATTGAATGAAACACACAACCAAAATTCAAAGCAAATCCGAGTTCAAGAGTTAATTGAATGAAACACACAACCAAAATTCAAAGCAAATCCGAGTTCAAGAGTTAATTGAATGAAACACACAACCAAAATTCAAAGCAAATCCGAGTTCAAGAGTTAATTGAATGAAACACACAACCAAAATTCAAAGCAAATCCGAGTTCAAGAGTTAATTGAATGAAACACACAACCAAAATTCAAAGCAAATCCGAGTTCAAGAGTTAATTGAATGAAACACACAACCAAAATTCAAAGCAAATCCGAGTTCAAGAGTTAATTGAATGAAACACACAACCAAAATTCAAAGCAAATCCGAGTTCAAGAGTTAATTGAATGAAACACACAACCAAAATTCAAAGCAAATCCGAGTTCAAGAGTTAATTGAATGAAACACACAACCAAAATTCAAAGCAAATCCGAGTTCAAGAGTTAATTGAATGAAACACACAACCAAAATTCAAAGCAAATCCGAGTTCAAGAGTTAATTGAATGAAACACACAACCAAAATTCAAAGCAAATCCGAGTTCAAGAGTTAATTGAATGAAACACACAACCAAAATTCAAAGCAAATCCGAGTTCAAGAGTTAATTGAATGAAACACACAACCAAAATTCAAAGCAAATCCGAGTTCAAGAGTTAATTGAATGAAACACACAACCAAAATTCAAAGCAAATCCGAGTTCAAGAGTTAATTGAATGAAACACACAACCAAAATTCAAAGCAAATCCGAGTTCAAGAGTTAATTGAATGAAACACACAACCAAAATTCAAAGCAAATCCGAGTTCAAGAGTTAATTGAATGAAACACACAACCAAAATTCAAAGCAAATCCGAGTTCAAGAGTTAATTGAATGAAACACACAACCAAAATTCAAAGCAAATCCGAGTTCAAGAGTTAATTGAATGAAACACACAACCAAAATTCAAAGCAAATCCGAGTTCAAGAGTTAATTGAATGAAACACACAACCAAAATTCAAAGCAAATCCGAGTTCAAGAGTTAATTGAATGAAACACACAACCAAAATTCAAAGCAAATCCGAGTTCAAGAGTTAATTGAATGAAACACACAACCAAAATTCAAAGCAAATCCGAGTTCAAGAGTTAATTGAATGAAACACACAACCAAAATTCAAAGCAAATCCGAGTTCAAGAGTTAATTGAATGAAACACACAACCAAAATTCAAAGCAAATCCGAGTTCAAGAGTTAATTGAATGAAACACACAACCAAAATTCAAAGCAAATCCGAGTTCAAGAGTTAATTGAATGAAACACACAACCAAAATTCAAAGCAAATCCGAGTTCAAGAGTTAATTGAATGAAACACACAACCAAAATTCAAAGCAAATCCGAGTTCAAGAGTTAATTGAATGAAACACACAACCAAAATTCAAAGCAAATCCGAGTTCAAGAGTTAATTGAATGAAACACACAACCAAAATTCAAAGCAAATCCGAGTTCAAGAGTTAATTGAATGAAACACACAACCAAAATTCAAAGCAAATCCGAGTTCAAGAGTTAATTGAATGAAACACACAACCAAAATTCAAAGCAAATCCGAGTTCAAGAGTTAATTGAATGAAACACACAACCAAAATTCAAAGCAAATCCGAGTTCAAGAGTTAATTGAATGAAACACACAACCAAAATTCAAAGCAAATCCGAGTTCAAGAGTTAATTGAATGAAACACACAACCAAAATTCAAAGCAAATCCGAGTTCAAGAGTTAATTGAATGAAACACACAACCAAAATTCAAAGCAAATCCGAGTTCAAGAGTTAATTGAATGAAACACACAACCAAAATTCAAAGCAAATCCGAGTTCAAGAGTTAATTGAATGAAACACACAACCAAAATTCAAAGCAAATCCGAGTTCAAGAGTTAATTGAATGAAACACACAACCAAAATTCAAAGCAAATCCGAGTTCAAGAGTTAATTGAATGAAACACACAACCAAAATTCAAAGCAAATCCGAGTTCAAGAGTTAATTGAATGAAACACACAACCAAAATTCAAAGCAAATCCGAGTTCAAGAGTTAATTGAATGAAACACACAACCAAAATTCAAAGCAAATCCGAGTTCAAGAGTTAATTGAATGAAACACACAACCAAAATTCAAAGCAAATCCGAGTTCAAGAGTTAATTGAATGAAACACACAACCAAAATTCAAAGCAAATCCGAGTTCAAGAGTTAATTGAATGAAACACACAACCAAAATTCAAAGCAAATCCGAGTTCAAGAGTTAATTGAATGAAACACACAACCAAAATTCAAAGCAAATCCGAGTTCAAGAGTTAATTGAATGAAACACACAACCAAAATTCAAAGCAAATCCGAGTTCAAGAGTTAATTGAATGAAACACACAACCAAAATTCAAAGCAAATCCGAGTTCAAGAGTTAATTGAATGAAACACACAACCAAAATTCAAAGCAAATCCGAGTTCAAGAGTTAATTGAATGAAACACACAACCAAAATTCAAAGCAAATCCGAGTTCAAGAGTTAATTGAATGAAACACACAACCAAAATTCAAAGCAAATCCGAGTTCAAGAGTTAATTGAATGAAACACACAACCAAAATTCAAAGCAAATCCGAGTTCAAGAGTTAATTGAATGAAACACACAACCAAAATTCAAAGCAAATCCGAGTTCAAGAGTTAATTGAATGAAACACACAACCAAAATTCAAAGCAAATCCGAGTTCAAGAGTTAATTGAATGAAACACACAACCAAAATTCAAAGCAAATCCGAGTTCAAGAGTTAATTGAATGAAACACACAACCAAAATTCAAAGCAAATCCGAGTTCAAGAGTTAATTGAATGAAACACACAACCAAAATTCAAAGCAAATCCGAGTTCAAGAGTTAATTGAATGAAACACACAACCAAAATTCAAAGCAAATCCGAGTTCAAGAGTTAATTGAATGAAACACACAACCAAAATTCAAAGCAAATCCGAGTTCAAGAGTTAATTGAATGAAACACACAACCAAAATTCAAAGCAAATCCGAGTTCAAGAGTTAATTGAATGAAACACACAACCAAAATTCAAAGCAAATCCGAGTTCAAGAGTTAATTGAATGAAACACACAACCAAAATTCAAAGCAAATCCGAGTTCAAGAGTTAATTGAATGAAACACACAACCAAAATTCAAAGCAAATCCGAGTTCAAGAGTTAATTGAATGAAACACACAACCAAAATTCAAAGCAAATCCGAGTTCAAGAGTTAATTGAATGAAACACACAACCAAAATTCAAAGCAAATCCGAGTTCAAGAGTTAATTGAATGAAACACACAACCAAAATTCAAAGCAAATCCGAGTTCAAGAGTTAATTGAATGAAACACACAACCAAAATTCAAAGCAAATCCGAGTTCAAGAATTAATTGAATGAAACACAACACCGAAATTAGTATTTTTGATGATTATTATATTAATGGTTTTCGCCTCTGCCACTTCTCACGGAGATGCGACTTGAATGTACATTTTATAAAATAACAGGACGAAAAAAGTGATGAAAAGTAAAGTTTTGGCTACCGGCGCGAACCAGACAACATTAGGGAATAATTTTTAAGCAACAAAGCGACAGGCAAAGTGATGTTAGAACTACTGGAACTACAATTTGTTTTGTAAGTTTAAATTGGATTCATCTGAAATTCAAGAGAACTGCGACCGTATTCCCTGAAACTAAAAACCTCTGTCATTTCATTCAAAATTACATAGGACTTTCAAACTGTTAAGTGCTAATTTTCATTTTGTTTAGCAAATTTTATCAAACTTGTTATATTCACGACTGTTAAAAAAATACCCAGATTTTGAATGTTGTATTATTTTTAATGATACGGTTTTTTCAGAACATAAAAGTTAATTATTGTTGCTTTAATTTTAAAAAAATATTTTTTTCTCCCTTTAAAGAGAATCTTACTTGGAACTTTGTGTGGGTTTTTTTCGAGAATAATCAGCAATCAGTTCTAATATTTTTGTTATTAACTCCACCCAAAAGGTCATATTTTTTAAGTATGTTAACAGTAAAGATATTTTAAAAAGAAGTGGATTTAAAACTTAGTCATCTACTAAGGTTAAGATACTATTAGGAGGGATCGATACAACAAAACTAAAGTTTTGTAAAATATTCATTATTTTTTACTAGGTCGAATTAACTACGCAAAAATGTTCGGCATGCGTTTTGAGGTATCTACAAAAATTGAGTCGTTTATGAAGAAATCAATTTTGATAATTCTTCAAAACTCTTTACATTTAAATACAGGTAGAGCAATTTAAATATTTTAAATTATATAGTTTCGTTAAAATATTATATAATTATATCGTTAAATTTAATTTTCGTTAAAAGGTGAAGATGTTGACTATAGAACTACGCATAGAAAGACATTGCCACGGGGCAATAGGCTATAATAAGGAATAACTATAAAAACTTACACAAAAAATTTCATTTATTTATTGTTATTAAGTTTAATTTGTAGAACTCCATTTTGATTTTTATTTTTTATATATTCAATAATATTGTTATTGGGTTTATAAAAACAGTTTATTTTAAAACAAGTTCTGCTGTGTAATTATTATTACGCGTGACAGCTGTTTTGCCCTCTGAAGGTTTCGCCCTCTGACAGTTTGATAATGCCTTCAGAGGGCAAAATAGCTGTCACGCGTAATAATAATTACACAGCAGAACTTGTTTAAAATAAACTGTTTTTATAAACCCAATAACAATATTATAGAATATATAAAAAAAAATATCACAAACAGAAGTAAGATATGGAATAAAAAAAGAAGAAGGTGATAATAGAGAAGAATTCTTAGAATAATTAAAAATACACATACCTATTTTAAGCAATAAAACCAACAATCATAAATATTTTTGCTATTTGTTTTTGGGATGTTATGACGTGTTGCGCTAACTCCTTCTTTAGCCAACGTTTCGGACAGCATTGCAGTGTCCATCATCAGGGCAGATGTGTTATTTATGTTATTTTATATATATATTATAGACACTGCAATGCTGTCCAAAACGTTGGCTAAAGAAGGAGTTAGCGCAACACGGCATAACACCCCAAAAACAAATAACAAAAATACTTTTGGCCGTAAAAATCTTATATCATATTTAATCATTAATATGTTACCTACTTTTTCATTACTTTTTAATTTATTAATAATAATTGAAATTCATTTAATAATATTATATTGAAATACAGTTTATTATATTTACAAATTTTGAATCATATAAATTTAAAAAAACCTAGTGAGGCTCGCATTACAAAATAATGTTTTATAATTATATAATACTAATGTATCAATAAAAAAAATACTAATTAATTAACCATCTTGTATAATTCATCGCATACATGATATACTGTTATTCCGACTCTTGACATGGCCCGAGTGAAGTATGGCATTCACTTAATCGTGCCATGTGCCGGCTTAAGACTATGATAAGAATGATGGTGTACAGCTAAATAAGTAACATTAACTTCAAAAAATGCATTTCTGGAAAAAACCTCATTCTAACGGACTAGTATGAGAGCCTTGGTATTGAACATTAAAAGCCATTTTTCAGGCTGTATAGTACCAAACGGGCTGAAATCGCGGAATCGTGATAAGAATCACGGTCTGTAGCGAAATGAGTCTTAAAATTTTGATAAATTGCATTTGAGGAAAAATCATCAAAATAATGGGCAGTAATGCGACATGCGTTCGAAGTTTACATAACATTTTTCAGGTTTTATGGTACCAAACGGGTTGTAAAATTTAAGAATCGTGATACAAATGTGTTAAGCGAAATCAAAATCAAAATCTGAAAAAAGGTACATTTGTGGAAAAATCATCAAAATGATGGGCAGTAACGAGACTTAAGTTCGAATGAAAAAACAAAACCAAATTTTCAGGCTCTATGACGCCGACCAGGCTGAAATTTCGGAATCGTGATGAGAATAAAAGTAACAGTTAACATCAGTTATAAGACCTGCACAAAGTTGAATTTGAAAAAAAATCATAAATTTAACGGGCACTATTGCAAGACTTGGGTTGGGATTTAAAAAGCAATTTTTTTAGGATCTATAGGACTTAGGACTGATATTTGGAAATCGTGAAAAGAATCATGGTCTTACCCGAAATCAGCCACAAAATCTGCATAAACTTGCATTTCTGGTAGAATGATTATTCTTAGGGGCACTTATTTGAGACTTGGGTTCGAACTTTAAATGCCATTTTTTCAGGCTCTATTGTTTCAAACGGACTGAAATTTCGGAATCGCGTTCAGAATCATCGTCCAAACCTAAATCAGTTACAAAAAGTGCTAAATGTTGCATTTCTAGAAAAATCATGATTCGTATGGGCGCTAAATTGAGACTTAAGTTCGAACTTTAAAAGCCATTTTTTCAGGCTCTATGGTGCAAAACGACCTGATATTTCGGAATCGTGATAAGAATCGTAGTATTAATCGAAATCAATCAAATAATCTGCATAAAGTTGGATTTCAGAAAAATCATGATTCTTATAGGCGCTAATTCGAGACTTGGGTTCGAACTTTAAAAGCCATTTTTTCAGGTTCTATGGTACAAAACAAACTGAAATTTTGGAATCGTGATAAGAATCGTGGTATAAACCAAAATCAGTCACAAAATCTGCTTAAAGTTGCATTTCTGAAAAAATAGTTATTCTTAGGGGCACCTATTTGAGACTTGGGTTCGAACTTATGAAGCCATTTTTTAAGGCTCTATGGTACCAAACGAACTGATTTTTCGAAATCGTGATGAGAATAATGGTATTAACCGAAATCAGTCACACAATTTTCACAAAGTTGCATTTCTGAAAAAATTATTATTCTTAGGGGCCACTATTTGAGACCTGTGTTCCAACTTATAAAGCCATTTTTAAGGCTCTATGGTACCAAACGGACTGAAATTTCGGAATCGTGTTCATTATCATGGTTCAAACCGAAATCAGTCAGAAAATCTGCTAAAAGCTGCATTTCTAGAAAAATCATGATTCATATGGGCGCTAATGTGAAACATTGGTTCGAACTTTATAAGCCATTTTTTCAGGCTCAATGGTACCAAATGAACTGATATTTCGGAATCGTGATAAGAATCATGGTATTAATTGAAATCAGTCAAACAATCTGCATAAAGTTGCATTTCTGAAAAAATCATGATTCTTATAGGCGCTAATTCGAGACTTGGGTTCGAACTTTAAATGCCAATTTTTCAGGCTCTATGGTTTCAAACGGACTGAGATTTCGGAATCGCTTTCAGAATCATGGTTGAAGACGAAAAATGTCTCAATTTCTTCTTAAACTTGCAGTTATGGTAAAATGATTATTCTTGAGAGGCCCCTATTTGAGACTTGGGTTCGAACTAATAAAGCCATTTTATAAGGCTCTATGATACCAAACGGACTGAAATTTCGGAATCGTGTTCATTATCATGGTTCAAAGCAAAATCAGTCACAAAATCTGCTAAAAGTTGCATTTCTTGAAAAATAATGTTTCTCATGGGCGCTAATTTGAGTCTTGGGTTCGAACTGTAAAAGCCATATTTTCAGGCTCTATGGTTTCAACCGGACTGAAATTTCCGAATCGCTTTCAGAATCATGTTCCAAGCGAAAATAGGTCTCGAATTCTACTTCAACTTGCATTTCTGGTAAAATGATTATTCTTAGGGGCCTTTAGTTGAGACTTGGGTTCGAACTTTTAAAGACATTTTATCAGGCTATATGGTACCAAACGAAATGAAATTTCGGAATCGTGATAAGAATCATGGTATTAACCGAAATCAGTCACACAATCTGCTAAAAACTGCATTTCTAGAAAAATCATGATTCTTATGGGCGCTAATTTGAGACATGGGTTCGAAATTTATAAGCCATTTTTTCAGGCTCTATGGTACCAGACGGACTGAAATTTCGGAATCGTGATAAAAATCATGGTATTAACCGAAATCATTCACACAATATGTTTAAAGTTGCATTTCTGGAAAAATCATGATTCTTATGGGCTCTAATTTGAGACTTGGGTTCGAACTTAATAATACATTTTTTCAGGCTCTATGGTACCAAACGAAAAAAAAATTCGGTATCGTGATAAGAATCATTGTATTAACTGAAATATGTCACAAAATCTGCTTAAAGTTGCATTTCTGGTAAAATGATTATTCTTAGGGGCGCTTATTTGAGACTTGGGTTCGAACTTATGAAGCCATTTTTTAAGGCTCTATGGTACCAAACGAACTGATTTTTCGAAATCGTGATGAGTATAATGGTATTAACCGAAATCAATCACACAATTTGCTAAAAGATGCATTTCTAAAAAAATCATGATTCTTATGGGCGCTAATTTGAGACACGGGTTCGAACTTTGTAAGCCATTTTTTCAGGCTCAATGGTACCAAATGAACAGATATTTCGGAATCGTGATAAGAATCATGGTATTAATTGAAATATGTCAAAAAATGTGAATAAAGTAGCATTTCTGAAAAAATCATGACTCTTATAGGCGCTTATTCGAGACATGGGTTCGAACTTTAAATGCCATTTTTTCAGGCTTTATGGTACCAAACGGACTGAAATTTCGGAATCGTGTTCATTATCATGGTTCAAACCGAAATCAGTCACAAAATCTTCTAAAAATTGCATTTCTGGAAAAATCATGATTCTTATGGGCGCTTATTTGAGACTTGGGATCGAACTCTAAAAGCCATTTTTATTGGCTCTATGGTTTCAAACGGACTGAAATTTCGGAATTGCTTTCAGAATCATGTTCCAAGCCGAAATAGGTCACAAATTCTTCCTAAACTTCCATTTCTGGTAAAATGATTATTCTTAGGGGCCCTTATGGGCCCTTGATATGGGTTCGAACTTTAAAAGCCACTTTTCAGGCTCTATGGTACCAAACGGACTGAAATTTCGGAATCGTCAGAAGAATCATGGTATAAACTGAAATCAGTCACACAATCTGCTTAAAGTAGAATATCTGGAAAAATCATAATTCTTAGGGGCCCCTATTTGAGACTTGGGTTCGAACTTTAAATGCCATTTTTTCAGGCTTTATGGTACCAAACGGACTGAAATTTTGGAATCGTGTTCATTATCATGGTTCAAACCGAAATTAGTCACAAAATCATCTAAACATTGCATTTCTGGAAAAATTATGATTCTTATGGGCGCTTATTGAGACTTGGGATCGAACTCTTAAAGCCATTTTTATTGGCTCTATGGTTTCAAACGGACTGAAATTTTGGAATCGCTTTCAGAATCATGTTCCAAGCCGAAATAGGTCACAAATTCTTCTTAAACTTGCATTTCTGGTAAAATGAATATTCTTAGGGGCCCTTATGGGCCCTTGACTTGGGTTCGAACTTAAAAAGCCACTTTTAAGGCTCTTTGGTACCAAACGGACTGAAATTTCGGAATCATGATAAGAATCATGGTATAAACTGAAATCAGTCACACAATCTGCTTAAAGTAGAATATCTGAAAAAGTCATAATTCTTAGGGGCCCCTATTTCAGACTTGGGTTCGAACTGTAAAAGCCATTTTATTCCGACTCTATGGTTTCAAACGGACTGGAATTTCGGAATCGCTTTCAGAATCATGGTCGAAGACGAAATAGGTCACAATTTCTTCTTAAACTTGCATTTATGGTAAAATGATTATTCTTGAGGGGCCCCTATTTGAGACTTGGGTTCGAACTTTAAATGCCATTTTTTCCGGCTTTATGGTACCAAACGGACTGAAATTTTGGAATCGTGTTCATTATCATGGTTCAAACCGAAATTAGTCACAAAATCTTCTAAAAATTGCATTTCTGGAAAAATCATGATTCTTATGGGCGCTTATTTGAGACTTGGGATCGAACTCTAAAAGCCATTTTTATTGGCTCTATGGTTTCAAACGGACTGAAATTTCGGAATTGCTTTCAAAATCATGTTCCAAGCCGAAATAGGTCACAAATTCTTCCTAAACTTCCATTTCTGGTAAAATGATTATTCTGAAGGGGCCTTTATTTGAGACTTGGGTTCAAACTATAAAAGCCATTTTTCAGGCTCTATCGTACGAACCAGGCTGATATTTCGGAATCGTGATAAGAATCATAGTCTTAATCGAAATCAGTCAAACAATCTGCGTAAAGTTGAATTTCTGGAAAAGTCATAATTCTTAGGGGCCCTTATTTGGGACTTGGGTTCGAACTGTAAAAGCCATTTTATTCCGACTCTATGGTTTCAAACGGACTGAAATTTCAGAATCGCTTTCAGAATCATGGTCCAAGACGAAACAGTTCACAATTTCTTCTTAAACTTGCATTTATGGTAAAATGATTATTCTTGAGGGGCCCCTATTTGAGACTTGGGTTCGAACTTATAAAGCCATTTTTAAGGCACTATAGAACAAAACGGACTGGAATTTCGGAATCGTGTTCTTTATCATGATTTATACTGAAATCAGTCACAAAATCTAATAAAAGTTTCATTTCTTGAAATATCATGATTCTAATGGGCGCTTATTTGAGACTTGCGTTCGAACTGTAAAAGCCATTTTTTCAGGCTCTAAGGTCTCAAACGGATAGATATTTCGGAATCGCTTTCAGAATCATGGTATTAACAGAAATTCGTCACACAATCTGCTATAAAGTGCATTTCTTGAAAAATCATAATTCTAAGAGGCCCTTATTTGAGACTTGGGTTCCAACTTTAAAATACATTTTTTCAGGCTATTCGCTACCAAACGGACTGAAATTTCGGAATTGCTTTCAGAATCACGTTCCAATTCGATATAGGTCACAAATTTTTCATAAAGTTGCATTTCTGGTAAAATGATTATTTTTGAGGGGCCCCTATTTGAGACTTGGGTTGGAACTTATAAAGCCATTTTTAAGGCTCTATGGTACCAAACGGACTGAAATTTCGGAATCGTGTTCATTATCATGGTTTATACTGAAACCAGTCTTAGAATCTAATAAATGTTGCATTTCTTGAAAAATCATGATTCTTACTGGCGCTAATTTGAGACTTGGGTTCGAACTGTAAAAGTCATTTTTTCAGGCTCTATGGTTTCAAACGGATAGAAGTTTCGGAATCGCTTTCAGAATCATGGTATTAACAGAAATTCGTCACACAATCTGCTAAAAAGTGCATTTCTGGAAAAATCATAATTCTTAGAGGCCCCTATTTGAGTCTTGGGTTCGAACTTATAAAGCCAATATTTAAGGCTCTATGGTACCAAACGGACTGAAATTATTCGGAATTATGTTCATTATCATTGTTCGGACCGAAATAAGACACAATATCTGCTAAAAGTTGCATTTCTGGAAAAATCATAATTCTTAGAGGCCCCTATTTGAGACTTGGGTTCGAACTGTAAAAGCCATTTTTTAAGGCTCTATGGTAACAAATGGACTGAAATTTTGGAATAATGTTCATTATCATGATTCGGACCGAAATCAGACAGAAAATCTGCTTAAAGTTTCATTTCTGGAAAAATCATGATTCTTATGGGCGCTAATTTGAGACTTCGGTTCGAACTTTAAAAGCCATTTTTTCATGCTCTATGGTACAAAACGACCTGATATTTCGGAATCGTGATAAGAATCGTAGTATTAATCGAAATCAATCAAACTATCTGCATAAAGTTGCATTTCAGAAAAATCATGATTCTTATAGGCGCTAATTCGAGACTTGGGTTCAAACTTTAAAAGCCATTTTTTCAGGTTCTATGGTACAAAACAAACTGATTTTTCAAAATCGTGATGAGTATAATGGTATTTACCGAAATCAGTCACACAATTTATACAAAGTTGCATTTCTGAAAAAATTATTATTCTTAGGGGCCACTATTTGAGACCTGTGTTTTTTTTTTTTTTTTTTTTAATGGGAGTAAACAGATTATTATTATAATTTTACTGGTCTTCCATTAAAAGCATTAGCTTGTGGATGGAAGAAGAGTTAACATTTCATATATTATGTACAAATAAAGTCACGTGTACAGTTAATACAATGCAGTTGATACAGTTAATAAATTTCATATAGTTACAATTACTATTTACTATAATCATGTATTTCAATATATATGTATGTGTAGGTAATATAGACACATGGCAATCATATGTATTCAGTAAGAAGAAAAACAAGTAAGATTTTTAGTGTGACATTCTCTAAAATACTTTTTGATGGAGTTCAACAATTGAATTTTGTTCCTAATGCTTCTGATTTCTATTGGTAGGTTATTGAAAAAGAATTTTCCTTGGTGAGTATAATGGTGTTGTGCAAAAGAAGTGTTTAATTTGGGGCACCCAAATACATGTTTAAGTCTAGTACGATTTTCAGTTATGAATGCGTATTTATCTTTTTCTTTTATTATTTGTATAATTGAATTTTTTATAAATAAGTTTTTAAATGTTGGAACTTTGAATTCTTCGAATATGCTGTCAGTTAGGAAGTCTGGAGGTTTTTTTAGTATAATTTTTATTATTAGTTTTTGAACAATTTCTATGGGGGTCAGATTAGTTTTGTAAGCTGCTCCCCAACTGATAATGGCATACTGAAGAATAGACTGTACTAATGCGTAGTATATTGAGTATAGGTTTTTCGTTGATAAAAAGTTTCGTATCCGTAAGAATATATGAATTTATTTATTTATTTATTTACACATATACGGCACAACACGTGCCATTACCATAATTGACATACTTATAATAGTACAACAACATGAAGAATAACAGTATAAATGTTAGTAAAATTTAAGAAAATAGGTAAAAAGTAAGGTAATAAGTAGTGTATAAAAACTATAATGTATAAAAGTAAATTGTAAAGTGAATAGTTTAAAATATAAAGTATTAAAGTACAAACCATAATTTATTAGGAAAAAGTAAAAATAAAAATAAAAATTTAAAGATTGAAATAAAACAATAAAATGTACCAATAAGATACCTATCTCAAGGTACCGACAATGATTTAAATATAAAAAGTAATAAATCCTGGATTATGTTAACCGATATGATAAATTTTACAAGTACTTATGATTTCAAGTGCATTAATAGTTTTAGAAGTACTGGTAGGCATATTATGTTTACATGATGTATTTACGTGGTACTAGCAAACAAATTTAGTTTAACGCATCTTTTGTATTTTTTTTTTTTTTTTTTAAAGTGAATACCTCACAAGAGTCCCAACTGCTCCCGTCTGGACCCAGTGAGACTATGGCATCCCCAATTGGGGGATGTTGTGAGGCTGAAGGAAAGTGGGGAAGGGAAAGAGGAAGGTGGGGAAGTACCTGGCTATTCAGATCTAGTCACTAAACACGGCTAAAGCCATTTGGAGCAACGTTTCAATTCTGAATGGTGGTCTTACACCAGGGCGATACTGGTAGTATCTTCCAATCTGGAACGTGCCGCAAATATAATATATATTATTTTAATTAATTAATTGTGAAATAACACAAATTAATCAAATAAAATTTATTTGCGCACGCCGGGTTCGAACCCGCGACCTTCGGAATGGCAGTCCAATGCGTTACCACTGGACTATGCCGGCCGTCATGAACGTATGTTCATGACGGCCGGCATAGAATGAAGACAGATTACCGGCAGCGTGATCAACGACATTGTATGAAGACAGATTACCGGCAGCGTGATCAATATTAGCATATTCATTGCCTAAAATATGCAAGCGATTTATGGTTGAGTTTTGTTCTGCGTTCGTCATAGTATTGTCACAGTGGAAAGGTGTTTTGAGTCGAGTCGGTCTACTAGGTACATGGTAATTTATTAATGAGACCAATTCAGGGGAGTCAAACCAGTTATTGTTTATTTTAAATAAAAAAATAAGATCATTGAGTATTCTTCTATCTTTTAACGATAAGAGTCTCATTTTTTGTAATAAAGATTCATATTTTTATTTATTTATTTATAATGTATTACAAAAAACATGGTAAGTAACACATTATTCCCAATGAGTTGAGATAAAACTCATTACGGGAAGTACAGACACATAAAATACATTTTACAAGGATATTACACTTTTAAAAAAATACAACATATTGAAAAGGAAAATAAAAATAAATAAAAAAGGAAAAAAACATTGTTAAGAATAGAGATTTTAGAAATACTGAGAGACATCTATACACATGAAACATAGTAAACCAACATATGAAAGCGAGCGAAAATTCACTGGTTTAAAAACATTTTCAGGAAATAATCTTTAAGCGTTTTAACTAATATTTTTTTGTTAGTTACTGATTGCTTTATTTCCTTAGGTAATGTATTGTATTGTCTATATGCAATATATTGTAATGAGTTAATACCAAATTTTGTTGTGTGGGTAGACGATGCTAGGTGTATTAGATTTTGGGACCGTGTTTTGTGCTGGTGTATGTCTGAATTAAATGCTGGTTTGATGTTAGTGTGTGAGGATCTATGTATGATTTGTAATATTGTACAAGTGATATTGTATTTAGGTAGAACCGTAAAAGGAAGTATGTTTGTCTTTAAATATATATCTTTGATATGTGTATCCCACGGTAGACGGTAGATATTCCTTATTGCTCGATTTTGAATCACTTGTATTTCTGATATTTGTTTTTTAGTAATAGTGCCCCAGATACTAACTAAATAACTCAGATGGGAGTGAATCATCGCATAGTATGTGGCCCTTAGTAGAGATGTAGAGAGAAGACCTTGGAGTCGGTACAGTACGCCGGTTATTGGGGATATTTTAGATTTCACATGCTCAACATGGGAATTCCACGAAAGTTTAGAGTCTATTAATAGCCCTAAATATTTCGTGACTTCTATATTTTGGAGCTTCTCAGTTCCAAGTGTGATATTCATGGGCACATAATCCTTATTACCGAAAGTTAGGTAGTGCGTTTTTTTTATATTGAAGCTCAATTTATTAATACGCAGCCAATTAGCTAGAATTGAGACATCTACATTCATTTGAGACTCCAGGTCACTCAGGCTTGTACTGTGATAATAGATTACAGTGTCATCCGCATAAAGTTGGAGGTTTCCAGAGATACCACATTTAGTTATGTCATTGACATATAGCAAGAAAAGCAGAGGCCCAAGAATTGATCCCTGTGGCACTCCACATGTGATTTTACCTAAGCCACTCGAGACACCTTTGACTTCAACAAGACAAAATCTATCATCTAAGTAGCTTCGGAGGAGATTTAGGGGCTTCCCAACAATTCCCAAATATTCCAATTTCTTTAAGAGTATTTCATGATCGACCGTATCAAAGGCTTTTTTGAGATCTATAAATATGGCTGCCACATATTCACCCTGGTCTATATACTGTTGAAGGTTGGAGATAAAATCAAAGGCGGCACATTGAGTACTAGAATTTTTCCGAAAGCCATATTGTTGTGGTGTAAGGATATTATTCGCAGATATGTATTTAAGGAGTCTATCTTTGATTATGGTCTCAAATACTTTTGAAAAAACCGATAGAAGTGATATAGGACGGTAGTTAGAGATACATGTTTTACAGTCTCCTTTGTGTATAGGTATTATCTTCGCTAACTTTAATTCATTTGGAAACTTTCCCGAGGACAGTGACCAATTAAAAAGTTCTGTAAGGTGACCCGCTAATTCTTCTTTACAAGTCTTAAGAACTGATGGTGTTACTCCATCGAGTCCCGGTGCTGCTTTCAGCTTAGTTTTAGAGATGATCCTCAGTACCTCATCTTTGTTTGTCCTAGCCATGTACAAGGATTGGCAAGCCTTCGGTTCTACAAATACGGTATTACAGTCATCCGGGAATGACGGAATGGTAGCTGCTAGCTTTTTTCCTATTGAGAGAAAAAACTCATTGAATGCGGATGCTATTTGGCTCGGATCCTTAATTACGCAGTCATTTACCACGAGGGATTCTATTTCGTTAGTTGGTTTATGTGTTCGGTTTGATAGAATAGAGTTTATGATTTTCCAGGTTTTAGTGGGGTTATTTTGGTTTTGTTGAAAGCTGTTCGCATAATATTTGTGTTTTAGATTTCGCCTATAATTAGTAATGGTATTTCTCAATCTCTTTTTAAGTGTTACAAGAGTAAGATTACCAGGGTCTTGTTTCCACTGCTTGTGAATCTGGTTTCGTTCTTTGATTAATGTAATTAATTTGGAATCAAACCACGGAGTATTCAGTTGTACCCGACTTCTTAATCCTGTTTTTGGTGTAGTTGTACCTGATTCTATTGCCTTTTTAATGTGATAATTGAAACTTTTAAAAGGGTCTTCTGAGTTGCTTAAGTTGATCGTGAAATTGTTATCAAGAAGATAGGATTTTACTGACATACTGTTGATGATAGGTCTCGTAATCCGGGATTTGGTTCTATTATTAAAACATTTTTTTAAGTTGTTCTTATAATCAACAATAAGTATATTATGGTCACTAAGTGGATCATCAATATTCGATATAGTAGTCTGAATGTTTTGCCTATTTGATAAGATGTGATCTATTAAGGTGCAGCTTGTATCAGTGACTCTCGTGGGAAATGTTTTGTTATGTATTGAAAAATTGTAAGATTGTAAGATGTTGCAAAAATTTAATGAAGAGTGTGTGGATATGGATATGTCAATGTTAAAGTCTCCGAATATTAATGTATCTTGTCTACTTTCGTTCAGTATTTTTTCTAGATGTATTAGAAAATCCTGCATATTTGTGTTGGGTTTTCGATAGATAGCATAGATGTTAACTGGTTTCCTATCACTGCTACTAAGCGTTATACCTAAAAAGGAATTTTCATTTGAGAAATTTTCAATAATTGCACACTTCATAGTATCAATCACATATATTGCTACGCCGCCTCCTCCTTCGTTGGGGCGAGAAGCAAAAACACTTTTGTAACCATTCAGGGAGTAAAACTTTTCCTCTCCAATCTTAAGCCACGTTTCCGTAATGGCGAGCACGTGTACAATGTACCGCGAACTTCTTACTTTTTCTTCGATCTCATCAAACTTATTACGGATGCTTCTCGCGTTCATATACATTATTCGTAGACAGTTCGTCACGGGATTATAATTCTCGATGGTGAGGCACTTATGCTCATGTATGTTACACTCCATAATCTATAGTTGCAAGGTCGTTCTTGAGTGCAGCGATGTAGGCCGGGCAGTTGTCCCTATCTCCAGTTGAGTGATCAGCAGGCTTACCAAATCTGGTGCATGTCGCGCAAACTGGTTTGATGGTGGAATTTGGGCAGGACTCACCAGTATGATTCTGTTGAGCACAATGTCCACATGTGGGTTTGGTATCTCTGCAATACTTGTATGAGTGACCAATCATGTAGCATTTTCTGCAGACAGTAAGGCCAATAAAATCTCGGACGCGGCAAATAGTCCAGCTTATAAATACTTTCTCTTGCTCGACTAGAAATTTACGTACGGTAGCGGGTACTGCGTAGATACGGTGACAAGCGTTACCTGTGCGAGCACCAGCCAGGTGACTTAGTTTACAGCCTGCAATAGTTTCTTCAATGTCTTCAACGTTGGGAATACCAGTGAGAGCCATCCTTAAAAAATCTTCGTCGGTCAGGTCCCGGGGAACATTAAAGAATATCAGTCTCGGTAGACGCTTTGACGGTAGTCGGGCCTTCAGTTTGCTCGAGTTGTCGAAGCAAGGTGCATTTAATAGCTTTTGTTGTTCGCCCGTGGTTGCCGTATTGATCAGGATGCCTTTATTTCTTATTTTTTTTTATTCCCGTGACCCGAACGCCTAGTTCAGATGGCCGAATTGTATCTTCAATCATTTTTTTCGTACCGTCACTGTCCTTTGTGGCGTCCGCATCCGTTGGAAAGATGCAAACGGCAGGTCTTGGTGGTCCGACGCGATGTCCTTGTTGAGTGATTGGTGGGGGTTGGTGAGCATCATATGGCTGTTTTTGGGCGATGTCAGCAAAAGAGAGGGTAGCCTCCGTTGCCACTGCCACTCTCCGCATTACAGGCCCGAGATCAGACTCTAATTGTATGATTTTTTGCTCAAGGTGCCTTTTTTCCCTCTTCTCGTGGCGTATTTTTATTTCTGCCATTCTAAGTTGTGCTGTAACTGTAGCTAAATCCGCACGCATCGTCTCTCGCTCCAACAACAGCTGAGATACGGATCTGAAAACTTCCGATACGTTTCTAGCGATCCTCAGCTGCTGGTCTTTTGAGACCTTAGATTGCTTCTCTGCTAACACAAGTTGAAGAGCTGTCAAATGTGCTTGGGTTTCATTGAGCACATCTACTCCTGAAGCGCAAGGATATTCCGCTTCGGTGACGTCCGAGCCTTTGGATGACGTAACCGAGCTGTTTTCATCCGCATCCTCAATCGTGACGCACTTTCCTCCTATATCCTCTGGACTAGGAGACATCATGGTGCTTATGTGTCGTTTTTTAGGACGATTCATTATTAAACACTACTTTATAAGGACACATAAAAAAAAACAATGTTTGAAACAAAGTATTAGTTCTGTTCAGCTTTGCGCCTGAAAATTCGTAGGTGGGCAATCGGTCTAGCTCTATGTAAATCAAAACAAAAGTCGCCGTATCGAGTTTTTATATCACGATTTTTTTAATATTTGCACTAATTGAGCACAAATAACTTTAAACAGTTTATCACTATGAATGTATCTACGAAATCCACTATCGGTTTTACCGAAAAGTTTCTGTTTTATTCACGAAATTATCGGATATGTTTTTTTGTAGGTTCTGGATAATTTTATTTAAAAGAAAAAATACACAAATGTATACTAAAAAGTATTTTGCGAGATAAGAGTAATCTCTTTCGACGCACAATTGTCACTTTAAAAGGATTTAATACAGAGAATTTAGATAGTTTCGATTGTAAACAAGGGGTATCACAAATTCACAACACAAACGCAACCAATAGGAGCCCTGAATGGTGAGCTCATAATTAAAGCGGCCAATCCGCGCACTTTATCCGTTGTACACAACACTTTGGTTTGGGATGCAGTGAATTTTATAGTTTATATTATTAAAAAAACAATGGTAAAATGTTAAAAAGTCACTGGAGAACACTACCACGTGTTAAACTTTCGTTGTTTTTAACGACGATTACGTTTCATCTTCCGTCGGATTTATTATAAAGTTGTTTACTATTATTAACGATAGCTTGACAGAGCACGACGCTTCGCTTCGTAGGTACTCGTAGGTAGGAGTAGTTAGTTAGATAGTTTATGTCAACCGCGGGAATACCTAATTTGAAATTAATTGATCTGAGAAATTTGCGTTGGATTCTTTCAATGGAGTTTGCATGGCTTTTGTAGAAAGGGTTCCATATGGGGGAATTGTATTCTAAGTGACTCCTAACCAGAGTTGTATATAGTATTTTAAATGTTTGGATATTTTTAAAATGTTTACAAATTCTTACAATGAAGCCCAGAAATTTCATTGCTTTACCCGTTATTATATCAATGTGATTGGTAAATAGTAGTTTAGAGTCGAAGGTTATTCCAAGGTCCCTTATTACAGGTACTGACAATAAACTGTGATTGTTAAAAGAGTAACTATATTTGATAGGGTTTTTAATTCTAAAGAAACTCATGATTTGACATTTTTTTATGTTAAGTGTAAGTTTGTTAATGGTACACCATTCTACGAATTTTATAAAATTGGATTGGAGGGACAAGCAGTCGTATATATTTTTTATGATTTTATATATTTTCATGTCATCAGCAAATAATAATATGTTAACATCAGTGAATATGGAAGTGACATCGTTTATGAATAGTATAAACAATATTGGACCAAGGTGCGAACCCTGAGGCACACCACTAGTGGCTTCAAATTCGTAAGATAAGTGTTCTTTAATACAGACAGTTAGTACACGTTTTGATAAATAATTCTTAATCCAACATAATAAATTACCACTTATTCCTAATTTAGACAATTTATTTATAAGAATTTTAATGCAAACCTTATCGAAGGCTTTACTAAAATCCGTGTAAATTGAATCAACTTGTTCTCTATTAGCAAGAGCACCAGAGATAAAATGTTCATACAGTGTAAGGTTAGTTAAGGTAGATCGTCCAGAGATAAAACCATGTTGAAATGATGAGATATTAAATTTTATGCAAGAAAATATTTTTTGGAGAATTAACTTTTCAAAAATTTTTGGTATTGACGATTGTAAGCATATTGGTCTGTAATTTTCAACTAAAGACTTGTCTCCGCTTTTAAATATAGGAGTGAGAAAGCTATTTTTCCATATTTGTGGGAACTTGCCTGTTAAATGTGATTGATTAAATAGTAGGTACAGAGGGTAAGAGACACTACTCCCACAGTTTTTTAGAAATACGGGGGGAATTTTATCTGGCCCTGAGCACGATTTAGGTTCCAGTAGTTTGATACATGCTGCAATTTCTTTAATCTCAATATGTATCTGAGATAGTTGTAAATTTATATCGGACTCAAAGTTTGGAATGTCTTCATCAGGGATATCTGTTTCATATACATCCTTAAAAAAATCTGCAAAAAAATTGACAATATCTTTGATTTTACAGGAAGTTTTCAGTTTATAGTGCATAGTTTCAGGTATGCCAAGGTTGTTGTTATTTTGAGCTTTACAATAGTTGAAAAAATGTTTTACATTGTTACCAATCGAAAATTCCACATTCTTAATGTAATTATTATAACAAATGTTTGATAATTTATTACAATCTTTTCGCAGCTTGCTGAAAATTATAAAATCAAAAAGATTTGTTGTTTCTTTGTAAATTTTATGCGCTTTTTTCTTCTCAATTACTATGTTAATGAGGTCCTTGCTAAACCAGCGAGGGAAATTTGAAGATAGTTTATAACTAATTGGGACAAAGTTTTCTATGGTTTAATATAGATGATCGTAAAAGGCTTTAATATTCTCATCGAGATTACCTCCTTCTAGTATAGACCAGTTAGTGTTATATAGATAATCGCGTATTGCAACATAATTGGCTTTATTAAAGTTAGGATATTGTGTCTGGTTTTTAATTTGGCATTTTATAGGGTTACATAATACAGTAATATCTAAAGGTGGGTGATGAGAATCAGGGGGAAGAACTGAATCGAGTGACTTTTCAACCGCAGTTGACAAGTCGGTACAAAGAACAAGATCTAGTGATTACTAGATATAGATTTATTATTGTCATTTTTTACATTGTTTAATTGAACTAGGTTAAGGAAATCACATAATTCAACTATTTCTTTTTCTGTGTCAGTTAAGCTAGAGTTTTGAGATAGTGTAGAATTGTCGCGGGTACCCCAGTTGATTTTTGGTAAATTGTAATCACCGATGATAGTGATTTTACTATTTGGAAATTTAAACGACAGTTGTTCAATATCCTCGAAATGACTTTTGTATACACTTATATCTGATGATGTCGGAATATAAACACTGCCTATGATATTTTTTTGATTTTTGCCGTTTAGTAAAATGTAAACTTGCTCCACATTAGAATTTTTGGTTTTCAGAAGTTTTGAAGGATGTATCTTGTTGACAGCTATCATGACGCCACCGCCTCTAGATTTAGCGCTGGTTTGTTGACTTCTGTCAGACCGGTAAATATGATGGTGGGGTAGACCAAGCTCAGCAGAGTTGATGGATGGTTCCAGCCAGGTTTCCGTAAGAATGAGGATGTCATGTGGCAGTGTTGGGGCATGTATTTTAAAGTCCTTAAGTTTAGTTTTCATGCCTCTGACATTTTGGTAAAAGCACTTCAGTTTGTTTACATTGTGTCGTTTTTTGGAAGGGTTGTAACAATAGTTGGTTTGGAGTTAATGTACTTTATGGTAAGGTTTGGTTCACCATTCTCTTGACGGAACAATAACTGCTTTCTAAGCTCCACCAATTGATTCCTTTGGAGGATGGTTAAGTCATTACTTGCTTTGATTCCGTCTTTAAATTTGAAGCTATTACGTAGGAGAGTTCTCGGTGCGATATTGTTTGTAAATTCCAATTTAATTGGACGATTTTTGTTGGCAATTTTCTTCGCACCCAGTCGGAATACTTTGACGTTGATTAGATCTAATGACGGGTCGATAACTTTTATAGCCGAAGAAACTTTGTCTCTATCTTCCGTAATGATGACTGCCTTTTCATCAGACAAGCTCTCGGGAACGTTATATAATATGACGTTGTTAGATCTGATGGCCCTATCTTCCATTTCGGTGACAATATCACCCATATTAATGTCAATCGGGTTGGTCCTGCTGAGTTGCGTATTATTTTTCATTGAATTTAATTCTCCTTGCATTACTCCAAAATCGACTACCAATTCTGCAATCGTAGCCATAAGTTCGGTTGTTTTTGGTATTATTTTTACGATATTTTCCTTGGAGAATTTATTGCTAGGCTCATGAACGATTGAGATCAATCCACTGATTATCGCATTTACTTTGGTAATGTACTGCGAAGCTTTATCACTCAGAGCCATTGTTATAACAAGTTTTTTATGAAACAGTTGTGTACCCCTGGATTTTTGGTAGGGCGTGTAAGTACTACCGCTGGCGGCGCGGGCGGTGTAGGTGCGGGCGCGGGGGGCTTATAACAACTGTCACTTGATTACACTAATCCTTGTTTTATACACTTTTAATGCACTATATACTTTTCTGACAATTAGTAAACTTTAAGCCAGTGTTAATTTAATATAATTAGGTGAAACACTTTGAATTTAATACTTTTTATGACTGCTTTAGATGATTTTGTTAGGATAAAAATAATGCGTGTGCACTCTCCGTATTGTTGTTTTATTATTTATTTCCTTCATCAAGTGCAGAGTATATAAATGATGTTACATTTGCTATTGCATCTTGTGTGCTTTTTGTTTTTAAGAATCCGAATTGATTGGAATGTAATATTTAATTGTTTTCTAGAAAATCAACAACCAACTTATAAACTTCCAACTTATAAAGCAATTTTTAAGGCTCTATGGTACCAAACGGACTGAAATTTCGGAATCATGATAAGAATCATGGTATTAACCGAAATCAGTCACACAATCTGCTAAAAGATGCATTTCTAGAAAAATCATGATTCTTATGGGCGCTAATTTGAGACATGGGTTCGAACTTTGTAAGCCATTTTTTCAGGCTCAATGGTACCAAACGAACTGAAATTTTGGAATCGTGATAAGAATCATGGTATTAACCGAAATCAGTCACAAAATCTCTAAAAGTTGCATTTCTGGTAAAATCATAATTCTTAGAGGCCCCTATTTGAGACTTGGGTTCCAACTTATAAAACCATTTTTAAGGCTAGAGCCTTAAAAAGCTAGAGCTAGATGGTACCAAACGGACCGAAATTTCGGAATCGGGTTCATTATCATGGTTCAAACCGAAATCAGACAGAAAATCTGTTAAAAGCTGCATTTCTAGAAAAATCATGATTCATATGGGCGCTAATTTGAAACATTGGTTCGAAGCCATTTTATCATTATAAGCCATTTTTTCAGGCTCAACGGTACCAA
Source organism: Hesperophylax consimilis (assembly GCF_061612785.1). Classification (NCBI taxonomy): domain Eukaryota; kingdom Metazoa; phylum Arthropoda; class Insecta; order Trichoptera; family Limnephilidae; genus Hesperophylax; species Hesperophylax consimilis. Next base: position 2,562,489 of record NC_142841.1, on the reverse strand, counting down.
TTGAACAGACATTTCGGAATCGTGATAAGAATCATGGTATTAATTGAAATCAGTCAAACAATCTGCGTAAAGTTGCATTTCTGAAAAAATCATGATTCTTATGGGCGCTAATTTGAGACATGGGTTCGAACTTTGTAAGCCATTTTTTCAGGCTCAATGGTACCAAACGGACTGAAATTTTGGAATCGTGATAAGAATCATGGTATTAACCGAAATCAGTCACAAAATCTCTAAAAGTTGCATTTCTGGTAAAATCATAATTCTTAGAGGCCCCTATTTGAGACTTGGGTTCCAACTTATAAAACCATTTTTAAGGCTAGAGCCTTAAAAAGCTAGAGCTAGATGGTACCAAACGGACCGAAATTTCGGAATCGGGTTCATTATCATGGTTCAAACCGAAATCAGACAGAAAATCTGTTAAAAGCTGCATTTCTAGAAAAATCATGATTCATATGGGCGCTAATTTGAAACATTGGTTCGAAGCCATTTTATCATTATAAGCCATTTTTTCAGGCTCAACGGTACCAATTGAACAGACATTTCGGAATCGTGATAAGAATCATGGTATTAATTGAAATCAGTCAAACAATCTGCGTAAAGTTGCATTTCTGAAAAAATCATGATTCTTATGGGCGCTAATTTGAGACATGGGTTCGAACTTTGTAAGCCATTTTTTCAGGCTCAATGGTACCAAACGGACTGAAATTTTGGAATCGTGATAAGAATCATGGTATTAACCGAAATCAGTCACAAAATCTCTAAAAGTTGCATTTCTGGTAAAATCATAATTCTTAGAGGCCCCTATTTGAGACTTGGGTTCCAACTTATAAAACCATTTTTAAGGCTAGAGCCTTAAAAAGCTAGAGCTAGATGGTACCAAACGGACCGAAATTTCGGAATCGGGTTCATTATCATGGTTCAAACCGAAATCAGACAGAAAATCTGTTAAAAGCTGCATTTCTAGAAAAATCATGATTCATATGGGCGCTAATTTGAAACATTGGTTCGAAGCCATTTTATCATTATAAGCCATTTTTTCAGGCTCAACGGTACCAATTGAACAGACATTTCGGAATCGTGATAAGAATCATGGTATTAATTGAAATCAGTCAAACAATCTGCGTAAAGTTGCATTTCTGAAAAAATCATGATTCTTATGGGCGCTAATTTGAGACATGGGTTCGAACTTTGTAAGCCATTTTTTCAGGCTCAATGGTACCAAACGGACTGAAATTTTGGAATCGTGATAAGAATCATGGTATTAACCGAAATCAGTCACAAAATCTCTAAAAGTTGCATTTCTGGTAAAATCATAATTCTTAGAGGCCCCTATTTGAGACTTGGGTTCCAACTTATAAAACCATTTTTAAGGCTAGAGCCTTAAAAAGCTAGAGCTAGATGGTACCAAACGGACCGAAATTTCGGAATCGGGTTCATTATCATGGTTCAAACCGAAATCAGACAGAAAATCTGTTAAAAGCTGCATTTCTAGAAAAATCATGATTCATATGGGCGCTAATTTGAAACATTGGTTCGAAGCCATTTTATCATTATAAGCCATTTTTTCAGGCTCAACGGTACCAATTGAACAGACATTTCGGAATCGTGATAAGAATCATGGTATTAATTGAAATCAGTCAAACAATCTGCGTAAAGTTGCATTTCTGAAAAAATCATGATTCTTATGGGCGCTAATTTGAGACATGGGTTCGAACTTTGTAAGCCATTTTTTCAGGCTCAATGGTACCAAACGGACTGAAATTTTGGAATCGTTATAAGAATCATGGTATTAACCGAAATCGGTCACAAAATCTCTAAAAGTTGCATTTCTGGTAAAATCATAATTCTTAGAGGCCCCTATTTGAGACTTGGGTTCGATTTTATAAAGCCATTTTTTAAGGCTAGAGCCTTAACCATAGATGGTACCAAACGGACTGAAATTTCGGAATCGTGTTCAATATCATGGTTCAAACCGAAATCAGTCACACAATCTGCTAAAAGCTGCATTTCTAGAAAAATCATGATTCTTATGGGTGCTAATTTGAGAAATTGGTTCGAACTTTATAAGCCATTTTTTCAGGCTCTAAGGTACCAAACGGACTGAAACTTCGGAATCGTGATAAGAATCATGGAATTAACCAAAATCAGTTACACAATCTGCTTAAAGTTGCATTTCTGGAAAAAATCATTATTCATAGAGGCCCCTATTTTAGACGTGGTTTCGAATTTATAAAGCCATTTTTTAAGGCTCTAAGGTACCAAACGGACTGGAATTTCGGAATCGTGTTCATTATCATGGTTTATACTGAAATCACTCACAAAATCTAATAAAAGTTGCATTTCTTGAGAAAAAATGATTCTTATGGGCGCTAATTTGAGACTTGGGTTCGAACTGTAAAAGACATTTTTTCAGGCTTTATGGTTTCAAACGGATTGAAATTTCGGAATCGCTTTCAGAATCATGTTATTTACAGAAATTAGTCACACAATTTGCTAAAAATTGCATTTCTGGATAAATCATAATTCTTAGAGGAGACTTGGGTTTGAACTTACACAGCCAATTTTTAAGGCTCTATGGTACCAAACGGACTGATTTCGGAATCATGTTCATTATCATTGTTCGGACAGAAATAAGACACAAGATCTGCTAAAAGTTGCATTTCTGGAAAAATCCAAATTCTTATGGGCTCTAATTTGAGACTTGGGTTCGAACTGTAAAAGCCATTTTTTCAGGCTCTATGGTTTCAAACGGACTAAAATTTCGGGATTGTGTTCATTATCACGGTTTAAACCGAAATCAGTTCGAAAATCTGCAAAAAGTTGCATTTCTGGTAAAATCATGATTCTTATGGGCGCTAATTCGAGACTTGGGATAGAACTTATAAAGCCATTTTTTCAGGCTCTATGGTACAAAACGAACTGAAATTTCGGAATCGTGTTAAGAATCATGGTATTAAACGAAATTAGTCATGCAATCTGCTTAAAATTGCATTTCTGAAAAAGTCATAATTCTTAAGGGGCCCCTTTTGAGACTTGGGTTCGAAAATATAAAGCCATTTTTTAAGGCTCTATGTTAACAAACGGACTGAAATTTCGGAATCGTGTTCATTTTTATGGTTTTAACCGAAACCCGTCACAAAATCTGCTAAAAGATGCATTTCTGGAAAAATCATGATTCTTATGGGCGCTAATTTGAGACATGGGTTCGAACTTTGTAAGCCATTTTTTCAGGCTCAATGGTACCAAACGGACTGAAATTTTGGAATCGTTATAAGAATCATGGTATTAACCGAAATCGGTCACAAAATCTCTAAAAGTTGCATTTCTGGTAAAATCATAATTCTTAGAGGCCCCTATTTGAGACTTGGGTTCGATTTTATAAAGCCATTTTTTAAGGCTAGAGCCTTAACCATAGATGGTACCAAACGGACTGAAATTTCGGAATCGTGTTCAATATCATGGTTCAAACCGAAATCAGTCACACAATCTGCTAAAAGCTGCATTTCTAGAAAAATCATGATTCTTATGGGTGCTAATTTGAGAAATTGGTTCGAACTTTATAAGCCATTTTTTCAGGCTCTAAGGTACCAAACGGACTGAAACTTCGGAATCGTGATAAGAATCATGGAATTAACCAAAATCAGTTACACAATCTGCTTAAAGTTGCATTTCTGGAAAAAATCATTATTCATAGAGGCCCCTATTTTAGACGTGGTTTCGAATTTATAAAGCCATTTTTTAAGGCTCTAAGGTACCAAACGGACTGGAATTTCGGAATCGTGTTCATTATCATGGTTTATACTGAAATCACTCACAAAATCTAATAAAAGTTGCATTTCTTGAGAAAAAATGATTCTTATGGGCGCTAATTTGAGACTTGGGTTCGAACTGTAAAAGACATTTTTTCAGGCTTTATGGTTTCAAACGGATTGAAATTTCGGAATCGCTTTCAGAATCATGTTATTTACAGAAATTAGTCACACAATTTGCTAAAAATTGCATTTCTGGATAAATCATAATTCTTAGAGGAGACTTGGGTTTGAACTTACACAGCCAATTTTTAAGGCTCTATGGTACCAAACGGACTGATTTCGGAATCATGTTCATTATCATTGTTCGGACAGAAATAAGACACAAGATCTGCTAAAAGTTGCATTTCTGGAAAAATCCAAATTCTTATGGGCTCTAATTTGAGACTTGGGTTCGAACTGTAAAAGCCATTTTTTCAGGCTCTATGGTTTCAAACGGACTAAAATTTCGGGATTGTGTTCATTATCACGGTTTAAACCGAAATCAGTTCGAAAATCTGCAAAAAGTTGCATTTCTGGTAAAATCATGATTCTTATGGGCGCTAATTCGAGACTTGGGATAGAACTTATAAAGCCATTTTTTCAGGCTCTATGGTACAAAACGAACTGAAATTTCGGAATCGTGTTAAGAATCATGGTATTAAACGAAATTAGTCATGCAATCTGCTTAAAATTGCATTTCTGAAAAAGTCATAATTCTTAAGGGGCCCCTTTTGAGACTTGGGTTCGAAAATATAAAGCCATTTTTTAAGGCTCTATGTTAACAAACGGACTGAAATTTCGGAATCGTGTTCATTTTTATGGTTTTAACCGAAACCCGTCACAAAATCTGCTAAAAGATGCATTTCTGGAAAAATCATGATTCTTATGGGCGCTAATTTGAGACATGGGTTCGAACTTTGTAAGCCATTTTTTCAGGCTCAATGGTACCAAACGGACTGAAATTTTGGAATCGTTATAAGAATCATGGTATTAACCGAAATCGGTCACAAAATCTCTAAAAGTTGCATTTCTGGTAAAATCATAATTCTTAGAGGCCCCTATTTGAGACTTGGGTTCGATTTTATAAAGCCATTTTTTAAGGCTAGAGCCTTAACCATAGATGGTACCAAACGGACTGAAATTTCGGAATCGTGTTCAATATCATGGTTCAAACCGAAATCAGTCACACAATCTGCTAAAAGCTGCATTTCTAGAAAAATCATGATTCTTATGGGTGCTAATTTGAGAAATTGGTTCGAACTTTATAAGCCATTTTTTCAGGCTCTAAGGTACCAAACGGACTGAAACTTCGGAATCGTGATAAGAATCATGGAATTAACCAAAATCAGTTACACAATCTGCTTAAAGTTGCATTTCTGGAAAAAATCATTATTCATAGAGGCCCCTATTTTAGACGTGGTTTCGAATTTATAAAGCCATTTTTTAAGGCTCTAAGGTACCAAACGGACTGGAATTTCGGAATCGTGTTCATTATCATGGTTTATACTGAAATCACTCACAAAATCTAATAAAAGTTGCATTTCTTGAGAAAAAATGATTCTTATGGGCGCTAATTTGAGACTTGGGTTCGAACTGTAAAAGACATTTTTTCAGGCTCTATGGTTTCAAACGGATTGAAATTTCGGAATCGCTTTCAGAATCATGTTATTTACAGAAATTAGTCACACAATTTGCTAAAAATTGCATTTCTGGATAAATCATAATTCTTAGAGGAGACTTGGGTTTGAACTTACACAGCCAATTTTTAAGGCTCTATGGTACCAAACGGACTGATTTCGGAATCATGTTCATTATCATTGTTCGGACAGAAATAAGACACAAGATCTGCTAAAAGTTGCATTTCTGGAAAAATCCAAATTCTTATGGGCTCTAATTTGAGACTTGGGTTCGAACTGTAAAAGCCATTTTTTCAGGCTCTATGGTTTCAAACGGACTAAAATTTCGGGATTGTGTTCATTATCACGGTTTAAACCGAAATCAGTTCGAAAATCTGCAAAAAGTTGCATTTCTGGTAAAATCATGATTCTTATGGGCGCTAATTCGAGACTTGGGATAGAACTTATAAAGCCATTTTTTCAGGCTCTATGGTACAAAACGAACTGAAATTTCGGAATCGTGTTAAGAATCATGGTATTAAACGAAATTAGTCATGCAATCTGCTTAAAATTGCATTTCTGAAAAAGTCATAATTCTTAAGGGGCCCCTTTTGAGACTTGGGTTCGAAAATATAAAGCCATTTTTTAAGGCTCTATGTTAACAAACGGACTGAAATTTCGGAATCGTGTTCATTTTTATGGTTTTAACCGAAACCCGTCACAAAATCTGCTAAAAGATGCATTTCTGGAAAAATCATGATTCTTATGGGCGCTAATTTGAGACTTTAATTCGAACTGTAAAAGCCATTTTTTCTGGCTCTATGGTTTCAACCGGACTGAAATTTCCGAATCGCTTTCAAAATCATGTTCCAAGCGAAAAAAAGTCACGAATTCTACTAAAACTTGCATTTCTGGTAAAATGATTATTCATAGGGGCCCTTATTTGAGACTTGGGTTACAACTTTAAAAGACATTTTTTCAGGCTATATGGTACCAACTGGGATGATATTTTCGAATCGTGATAAGAATCATAGTCTTATTCGAAATCAGTCAAACAATCTGCTTATAGTTGAATTTCTGGTAAAATCATAATTCTTAGGTGCCCCTATTTAAGACGTGGTTTCGAACTTATAAAGCCATTTTTTAAGGCTCTATGGTACCAAACGGACTGAAATTTTGGAATTTTTTTTTTTTTTTTTTTATTTGTATAAAGATTACATACAATATTATTTATACCCGCTAAGCTACTGCAAGTAGCTTGTCAGCAGGAGATTAGTTGCACCTATAATAATAGTATAGTACATAAAATTAAAATAATCATCAACGCTTTAGCGTAGTAATACATACATTTCTACAAAAAAACCAAAAAAAATATAAATAAAAATTGTGTAATACCTTAAATTTGAAAATACAGAAACAGTGTTGTGGGGAAAAAAAACAGTCTTAATACATGAGGTTACTCCTTAGTAGCCATGATTTTAATATTAAAGAGAATTTACTAATGGAGCAATTTTCTTTTAATTCATATGGCAATTTGTTAAAAATTAAAGGTATTGTGTATTCGAGAGTTCTTTGACCATATTTGTTTTGAAACACAGGTACTTTCATTCCTTTATTTTGTATGAAACGTGTATTGTGTACATGATCCACCATTGTTTTATACGGACTGTCAGATATATGCTGTAATACAATTTTTTGCCACATAAGGGCACGAATCGGTAATACATTTATTGATTTATACATAATACTAATGTCTCTCCTCTGGTTATAAACGGTTTTGCTTACTAACAACTTTACCATGGCATTTTGAATCATTTGTACATGTTTTATGTTGGTTTTGCACGATTGACCCCATGAAGTTATCCCATATCTTACGGTAGATTCTGCAAGAGACAGATAAATCAATTTCATAGTTTTTAAAGGCACAAAATATTTTATTTTATACAGTCTTCCTACAATAGACCGAAGGCGCTTACACAGTTTTGAAATGTGTACATCCCACTTCATGTTACAATCTACTGTAACTCCTAGATAGACATAGTGGTTAACCAGTTCGATATTTGTACACGCACAGGGCTGTGTGATATTGTTGTGAATGCAGTCAAAAGAGTGAGATATGATTAGAGGTGCCTCGCCATACTTGGCATGTGGTGATCTTATATGCATCAGTTTTGTTTTTTTAGAATTAATTAGTAAACCATAATCATGTGACCACCTTAATAAAGAAATAAAGTCTTGCTGCAACAATTTCATTGCAATAGATAAATTTTCATGGGATATGACAAGTGCAGTATCATCAGCGTATACATAATATTTAACAAACGAAAAAATTTTTGTCATAAGAGATACAAAGATAATATAAAATGTTGGTCCCAAAATTGACCCCTGTGGAACTCCAGTTTTGACATTTTTTATTTCACTAAATTTATCTGATATTTTTACCTTGATTTGGCGGTTGGTTAAAAAGTTTTTGAATAGTTTGAGTGTATTTCCTCTTACCCCTATTGCCTCCAAAATATTTAACAATTTCGTCGTATCTATAGTATCAAATGCCTTAGAATTGTCTATGAACAGTACCAAAACATGTCTTTTGTTATTCAATTCATTATTTATAAAATTAGAAAAATCCTGTAGTAACATTTCGGTACTTTTTTTTTTTTGGAAACCATATTGATTGGGATCTATTATAGAAAAGAAGTCCAAGTATTTAGTTAGTTTTAAAGATAAGTATTTTTCGAGAATCTTTTCTATAGCTGGTAGTATACTAATCGGTCTATAGTTTCCTATATCGGTATGTTTTCCACTTTTGTAAATAGGTCTGACAATACTACACTTCAGCTCATCCGGTATTACAGCCTGAGTTAAAATTATGTTAATTAGATGTGTTAATATAGGGCCTAGGATATCTATGTGTCTTTTTATGTCAAACATTCGTATGTTGTCTATGCCAGGAGACTTTGAATTTTTGAGGAGCTTCACTGTGCTCACTATGTCTGCGAGTGACGCTCGTGGTATATATAAGCTATGTTGCAATTCTAGCGGGACGATATTTGATGCCCTAAAATCACATTTGTGTACCATTGAAGAAATGCTGTCTGAAAAATAGTTTACAAATTGGTTTGTCACAATTTCCACGGATTGATCTTTTAGCATATATCTAGATATAACATCATCACAGTTACTCTTTGTGTTACGTCCTAGAATTTTATTTATTTCATCCCAGGTTTTTTTGCTGTCTGTAAAATGATGCTTAAATCTATCATTATAAAATGCCGTTTTATTTTTGATTATTAATTTGGTGACATAATTACGAAATGATTTATATTGTTTTTCATAAATTGTATTTGTTGGTGAATTTTTCCATCGTTTAAATAAAAAATCTTTTTTTTTAATATGTGATAAAATATCTTCGGTCATCCATTCTTTTATTATCCAAGGTCGAGCTTTAGGTTTGACATCTATAATTAATCTACTATTTTCATACAATTCGTTAAAATTGGATTTTATTTGATTATATAAATTAGTGCAATCGTTTGTCTGTAGTAAAGCACTCCAGTTATAATTTCTAATAGAGCAATCTATACGTTTTTGGGATAAAATTGAGACCTGCCGTACTTCATTTACAATACGTTTATTCATTTTATAATATGGAATGCTCACACCTGTTGTAAAGTGATCAGCAATAATGAAGTCACATACACAAGCACGTAGCATGTCCGTGTCTTTGTGCTTATTAATATACCTAACAAATATATGATCCAGGCACGTACGTGTCACTTTACCTTTAGCTATGGCTTCCCTCGTAACGTCACTGATACATTTAGTAAAATAATTATTTGAAAGAGTGTTTTCATAGTTGATCGTTATAGCGTCAATATAATTTAGCAAATCAATATTTATATCACCAAATATTAACATATTTTCATTACGGTTCGAATGTTTGGTTAGTAATGAAGAAAGCTCATTTATAAAAGATTGTTTACTAAGATTTGGTGGTCTATAAATAGCAAGAACATTAAGTGTTGTATTATTAGGTAATGTTATTAGGCATGAGATATTTTCGAAAAACATTGTTTCATATGTATTTTGTGTAAAAATTAAAGTATCCCGGATATATAAGCTTATACCCCCTCCCGATTTGGATGTGCGACAGTAACTGATGCTATTATAACCTGGAATTTCGAAAAGACAAGTTTGTTCACTTTTTATAGATGTTTCACATAACATTAATAAATCTATATTTTTCCAACAATTTTGGAGGTTAGCATGTAAAACATCCCAATATTTAGAGATTGATCGTATATTAACTTGCACACATATAAAACTTCCCACTTCACTGTTTTTTTCTACCATTTCTTCCGTCCATTGGTCTAACCTATTAGTTCTCTTAAAGTCAACATCATAGTCTTCATCTATGTAGTTAGACGCCATAGCTGATCGTGGAGAAATCCCTCGAAAGCGCTGCTAGGTATGCTGGGCAGTTCTCCCTGTCTCCGGTAGGATGAGTGGCGGGCTTTCCAAATCTGATGCAGGTGGCGCAAACTGCCTTCGCAGCAGTATTTGGGCAACTTTCGCGGGAGTGACCATCCTGGCCACAGTGACCACATCTTGTTTGATCTTTACAGAACTTGAAAGAGTGACCGATCATTTGGCACTTGGAACATACTGTGAGGCCAATAAAATCACGTACGCGGCACACTGTCCAGTCCACAAAGACCTTTCCCTGTTCCACTAGGATGTGTCGCAGGTAAGCAGGCACCTCGTAGACCCGGTGGCAAGTTGATCCTGTGCGAGCACCAGCTAGGTGACTGAGCCTGCAGCTCGCTATGGTGCTCCCAACGTCAGTTATCCCAGAGATGCCGGTAAGAGCGCTCTGCAGGAAATCATCATCAGTCAGCTCCCGGGGAACATTAAAAAATATGACTCTCGGTAGTCTTTTGGTCGGCAGTCGGGCACTCAGGGTTGAAGAATTGACAAGAGCTGGGGCATTTAAAATTTTTTTACAGTCTTCTTTTGTCGCCGTCTGGAGTAACACACCATTATTTTTTATTTTCCGGATCCCCGTCACGCGTACACCTAAATCTGATGGTCGGAAAGTGTCCTTCATAAGCTGCTTTGTTTGTTCACTATCTTTGGCCTTTAATTTGGGAAAAATGCACACCGAAGGCTTTGGGCTTCCCACTTGAATCCTCGTGCGTGTGATTGGGGGATTGGATGCTTTTTCAGGACGATTCCGAACGGCGTCCGCAAAACTATTTCGGGCAATGTCTGCAAATGAAAGGCTGGCTTCCGTTGCCATAGCGACTCTATGCATGACAGGACCAAGGTCAGACTCCAGCTGAAGGATTTTTTCTTGTAGGTGCTTATTTTCTACTCGTTCGCTCCTTGTTTCTTCTCTCGCGATGTGAAGCTGTGCAGTAACTGTTGCCATATCAGCGCGCATAGCCTCGCGCTCCAGAAGCAATTGAGATACGGCTCGGAGAACTTCGGATACGCTTCTTGAAACTCGAAGTTGCTGGTCCTTTGATACCTTTGAGCTTTTTTCTGCCAGGACGTCTTGTAGTGCCATCAGATGAGATTGGGCGTCATTTAGGACTTCTACTCCAGAGGCACTGGGAGACACGTCAGGCTCATCTGAGCATCGGGATCCCTCATCATCCGAGTCAGAATCTTCATAATGAGGGTCAACTGTGATGATCTCTGGATCTGTTTTTTTGGCATTAGGGGAAAGCGTAATGTCCAGTACTCTTTTTTTCTTACGATGACCGTATTCATCGCGAGAAGGTTTTTTCGCATCAGAGGACATTATAGAAATTATAAATTTATTTTGGGGAAACAAATGCTACAATAATCCGTATTCGCTTTTGTTGTGATATAAATGTCTTGTGATTGGTTAACTGAAATAACACTAGCCAATGGATGATTTTGGTCTTAAATGATAGGCATCTATGAATTCTTGCAATTTGTGAAAGAATTACCCGTCTATAATGAATATCTATGGAGATATATTAAAGACAAGATCAGTCTGCACAATTTTGCACAATTTCTGCGCAAAGCTCCAAGTTGTCTATGGTCACTGAATTTTGACAGGTAGCAATTTTTATGAGTTTTTTAACGTTATTAAGTACACAAGAGATTAAACAATGGTAAGGCATTAAAAAAGGGGGATAAAAACCACCCCTATGAGTGTTATTTCACTAATTGAAAGCACGTAAAATATGAAAATTTCACTTTCCGTAAATGTTGGTTTGGAATGAACTTAAAAACTAAAATGAGTCTTTTCTCAGTAAAAAGGAGGAATCTCACCTTGCGAATACTTGTACACGTCACGGGGAAGGTCCGAAGTAGATTAGCGCGGTTATTTTGTTATTTTAAGTAGTTTTATATTTAATAGGGAGTAAATGATTGCGGAACAAAATTGATAGATGTTTAGTTGTCCATAGACGTACGTATGCATTGATCGTGTTCGTTTTCATGTTTTTGTCCGAAATCAGTCACAAAATCTGCTTAAAGATGCATTACTGGAAAAATCATGATTCTTATGGGCGCTAATTTGAGACTTTGATTCGAACTTTAAAAGCCATTTTTTCAGGCTCTATGGTTTCAACCGGACTGAAATTTCCGAATCGCTTTCAGAATCATGTTCCAAGCCAAAAATGGTCACGAATTCTACTTAAACTTGCATTTCTGGTAAAATGATTATTCTAAGGGGCCCTTATTTGAGACTTGGGTTCCAACTTTTAAAGACATTTTATCAGGCAATATGGTACCAACTGGGTGGATATTTTCGAATCGTGATAAGAATCATAGTCTTAATCAAAATCAGTCAAACAATCTGCTTAAAGTTGAATTTCTGGAAAAATCATAATTCTTAGGGGACCCTACTTACGACTTGGTTTCGAACTTATAAAGCCATTTTTTAAGGCTCTATGGTACCAAACGGACTGAAATTTCTGATTAGCTTTCAGAATCATGTTCCAAGCCGAAATATGTCACCAATTCTTCTTAAACTTGCATTTCGGGTAAAATGATTATTCTTAGGGGCCCTTATTTGAGACATGGGTTCCAACTTTAAAATACATTTTTTCAGGCTATTTGCTACCAAACGGATTGAAATTTAGGAATCGTGTTCATTATCATGGTTTTGACCGAAATCAGTCAAAAAAACTGCTAAAAGTTAATAAGGCGGTAATTTGAGACTTGGGTTCGAACTGTAAAAGCCATATTTTCAGGCTCTATGGTTTCAACCGGACTGAAATTTCCGAATCGCTTTCAGAATCATGTTCCAAGCCAAAATAGGTCTCGAATTCTACTTAAACTTGCATTTCTGGTAAAATGATTATTCTTAGGGGCCTTTATTTGATACTTGTGTTCGAACAAATAAAGCCATTTTTAAGGCTCAATGGTAACAAACTTACTGGAATTTCGGAATCGTGTTCATTATCATGGTTTATACTGAAATCAGTCACAAAATCTAATAAAAATTGAATTTCTTGAAAAATCATGATTCTTATGGGCTCTAATTTGAGACTTGGGTTCGAACTGTAAAAGCCATTTTTTTAGGCTCTATGGTTTCAAACGGATTGAAATTTCGGAATCGCTTTCAGAATCACGTTATTGACAGAAATTAGTTACACAATCTGCTAAAAAATGCATTTCTGGAAAAATCATAATTCTTAGAGGCAGATTTGAGACTTGGGTTCGAAATTTTAAAGCCATTTTTAAGGCTCTATGGTACCAAACGGACTGAAATTTCGGAATCGTGCTCATTATCATGGTTTATACTGAAATCAGTCACAAAATCTAATAAAAGTTGCATTTCTTGAAAAATCATGATTCTAATGGGCGCTAATTTGAGACTTGGGTTCGAAATGTAAAAGTAATTTTTTCAGGCTCTATGGTTTCAACCGGACTGAAATTTCCGAATCGCTTTCAGAATCATGGTCCAAGACGAAATAAGTCACAATTTCTTCTTAAACTTGCATTTATGGTAAAATGATTATTCTTGATCTTGAGGGGCCCCTATTTGAGACTTGGGTTCGAAATTATAAAGCCATTTTTAAGGCACTATGGAACCAAACGGACTGGAATTTCGGAATCGTGTTCTTTATCATGGTTTATACTGAAATCAGTCACAAAATCTAATAAAAGTTGCATTTCTTGAAATATCATGATTCTAATGGGCGCTAATTTGAGACTTGGGTTCGAACTGTAAAAGCCATTTTTTCAGGATCTATGGTTTTAAACTGATAGAAATTTTGGAATCGCTTTCAGAATCATGGTATTAACAGAAATTCGTCACACAATCTTTTTAAAAGTGCATTTTTGGAAAAATCATAATTCTTAGAGGCCCCTATTTGAGACTTGGGTTCGAACTTATAAAGCCTATTTTTAAGGCTCTATGGTACCAAACGGACTGAAATTTCGGAATCATGTTCATTATCATGATTCGGACCGAAATCAGAGAGAAAATCTGCTTAAAGTCTCATTTCTGGAAAAATCATGATTCTTATGGGCGCTAATTTGAGACTTGGATTCGAACTTTAAAAGCCATTTTTTCAGGCTCTATGGTACAAAACGAACTGAAATTTCGGAATCGTGTTCATTATCATGGTTTAAACCGAAACCCGTCACAAAATCTGCTAAAAGATGCATTTCTGGAAAAATCATGTTTCTTATGGGCGCTAATTTGAGACTTTGATTCGAACTGTAAAAGCTATTTTTTCAGGCTCTATGGTTTCAACCGGACTGAAATTTCCGAATCGCTTTCAGAATCATGTTCCAAGCGAAAAAAGGTCTCGAATTCTACTAAAACTTGCATTTCTGGTAAAATGATTATTCTTAGGGGCCCTTATCTGAGACTTGGGTTCCAACTTTTAAAGACATTTTATCAGGCTATATGGTACCAACTAGGCTGATATTTTCGAATCGTGATAAGAATCATAGTCTTAATCAAAATCAGTCAAACAATCTGCTTAAAGTTGAATTTCTGGAAAAATCATAATTCTAAGGGGACCCTACTTACGACTTGGTTTTGAACTTATAAAGCCATTTTTTAAGGCTCTATGGTACCAAACGGACTGAAATTTCTGAATTGCTTTCAGAATCATGTTCCAAGCCGAAATAGGTCACCAATTCTTCTTAAACTTGCATTTCGGGTAAAATGATTATTCTTAGGGGCCCTTATTTGAGACATGGGTTCCAACTTTAAAATACATTTTTTCAGGCTATTTGCTACCAAACGGATTGAAATTTAGGAATCGTGTTCATTATCATGGTTTTGACCGAAATCAGTCAAAAAAACTGCTAAAAGTTAATAAGGCGGTAATTTGAGACTTGGGTTCGAACTGTAAAAGCCATATTTTCAGGCTCTATGGTTTCAACCGGACTGAAATTTCCGAATCGCTTTCAGAATCATGTTCCAAGCCAAAATAGGTCTCGAATTCTACTTAAACTTGCATTTCTGGTAAAATGATTATTCTTAGGGGCCTTTATTTGATACTTGTGTTCGAACAAATAAAGCCATTTTTAAGGCTCAATGGTAACAAACTTACTGGAATTTCGGAATCGTGTTCATTATCATGGTTTATACTGAAATCAGTCACAAAATCTAATAAAAATTGAATTTCTTGAAAAATCATGATTCTTATGGGCTCTAATTTGAGACTTGGGTTCAAACTGTAAAAGCCATTTTTTTAGGCTCTATGGTTTCAAACGGATTGAAATTTCGGAATCGCTTTCAGAATCACGTTATTGACAGAAATTAGTTACACAATCTGCTAAAAAATGCATTTCTGGAAAAATCATAATTCTTAGAGGCCCCTATTTGAGACTTGGGTTCGAAATTTTAAAGCCATTTTTAAGGCTCTATGGTACCAAACGGACTGAAATTTCGGAATCGTGTTCATTATCATGGTTTATACTGAAATCAGTCACAAAATCTAATAAAAGTTGCATTTCTTGAAAAATCATGATTCTAATGGGCGCTAATTTGAGACTTGGGTTCGAACTGTAAAAGTAATTTTTTCAGGCTCTATGGTTTCAACCGGACTGAAATTTCCGAATCGCTTTCAGAATCATGGTCCAAGACGAAATAAGTCACAATTTCTTCTAAAACTTGCATTTATGGTAAAATGATTATTCTTGAGGGGCCCCTATTTGAGACTTGGGTTCGAAATTATAAAGCCATTTTTAAGGCACTATGGAACCAAACGGACTGGAATTTCGGAATCGTGTTCTTTATCATGGTTTATACTGAAATCAGTCACAAAATCTAATAAAAGTTGCATTTCTTGAAATATCATGATTCTAATGGGCGCTAATTTGAGACTTGGGTTCGACCTGTAAAAGCCATTTTTTCAGGATCTATGGTTTTAAACTGATAGAAATTTCGGAATCGCTTTCAGAATCATGGTATTAACAGAAATTCGTCACACAATCTTTTTAAAAGTGCATTTTTGGAAAAATCATAATTCTTAGAGGCCCCTATTTGAGACTTGGGTTCGAACTTATAAAGCCTATTTTTAAGGCTCTATGGTACCAAACGGACTGAAATTTCGGAATCATGTTCATTATCATGATTCGGACCGAAATCAGAGAGAAAATCTGCTTAAAGTTTCATTTCTGGAAAAATCATGATTCTTATGGGCGCTAATTTGAGACTTGGGTTCGAACTTTAAAAGCCATTTTTTCAGGCTCTATGGTACAAAACGGACTGAAATTTCGGAATCATGTTCATTATCATGGTTTTAACCGAAACCTGTCACAAAATCTGCTAAAAGATGCATTTCTGGAAAAATCATGTTTCTATGGGCGCTAATTTGAGACTTTGATTCGAACTGTAAAAGCTATTTTTTCAGGCTCTATGGTTTCAACCGGCTGAAATTTCCGAATCCCTTTCAGAATCATGTTCCAAGCGAAAAAAGGTCTCGAATTCTACTAAAACTTGCATTTCTGGTAAAATGATTATTCTTAGGGGCTTATTTGAGACTTGGGTTACAACTTTAAAAGACATTTTTTCAGGCTATATGGTACCAACTGGGATGATATTTTCGAATCGTGATAAGAATCATAGTCTTAATCGAAATCAATCGAACAATCTGCTTAAAGTTGAATTTCTGGTAAAATCATAATTCTTAGGTGCCCCTATTTAAGACGTGGTTTCGAATTTATAAAGCCATTTTTTAAGGCTCTATGGTACCAAACGGACTGAAATTTTGGAATCGTGTTCGTTTTCATGTTTTTGTTCGAAATCAGTCACAAAATCTGCTTAAAGATGCATTACTGGAAAAATCATGATTCTAATGGGCGCTAATTTGAGACTTTGATTCGAACTTTAAAAGCCATTTTTTCAGGCTCTATGGTTTCAACCGGACTGAAATTTCCGAATCGCTTTCAGAATCATGTTCTAAGCCAAAAATGGTCACGAATTCTACCTAAACTTGCATTTCTGGTAAAATGATTATTCTAAGGGGCCCTTATCTGAGACTTGGGTTCCAACTTTTAAAGACATTTTATCAGGCTATATGGTACCAACTGGGCTGATATTTTCGAATCGTGATAAGAATCATAGTCTTAATCAAAATCAGTCAAACAATCTGCTTAAAGTTGAATTTCTGGAAAAATCATAATTCTAAGGGGACCCTACTTACGACTTGGTTTTGAACTTATAAAGCCATTTTTTAAGGCTCTATGGTACCAAACGGACTGAAATTTCTGAATTGCTTTCAGAATCATGTTCCAAGCCGAAATAGGTCACCAATTCTTCTTAAACTTGCATTTCGGGTAAAATGATTATTCTTAGGGGCCCTTATTTGAGACATGGGTTCCAACTTTAAAATACATTTTTTCAGACTATTTGCTACCAAACGGATTGAAATTTAGGAATCGTGTTCATTATCATGGTTTTGACCGAAATCAGTCAAAAATACTGCTAAAAGTTAATAAGGCGGTAATTTGAGACTTGGGTTCGAACTGTAAAAGCCATATTTTCAGGCTCTATGGTTTCAACCGGACTGAAATTTCCGAATCGCTTTCAGAATCATGTTCCAAGCCAAAATAGGTCTCGAATTCTACTTAAACTTGCATTTCTGGTAAAATGATTATTCTTAGGGGCCTTTATTTGATACTTGTGTTCGAACAAATAAAGGCTAAAATAACAAATTAAGGCTCAATGGTAACAAACTTACTGGAATTTCGGAATCGTGTTCATTATCATGGTTTATACTGAAATCAGTCACAAAATCTAATAAAAATTGAATTTCTTGAAAAATCATGATTCTTATGGGCTCTAATTTGAGACTTGGGTTCGAACTGTAAAAGCCATTTTTTTAGGCTCTATGGTTTCAAACGGATTGAAATTTCGGAATCGCTTTCAGAATCACGTTATTGACAGAAATTAGTTACACAATCTGCTAAAAAATGCATTTCTGGAAAAATCATAATTCTTAGAGGCCCCTATTTGAGACTTGGGTTCGAAATTTTAAAGCCATTTTTAAGGCTCTATGGTACCAAACGGACTGAAATTTCGGAATCGTGTTCATTATCATGGTTTATACTGAAATCAGTCACAAAATCTAATAAAAGTTGCATTTCTTGAAAAATCATGATTCTAATGGGCGCTAATTTGAGACTTGGGTTCGAACTGTAAAAGTAATTTTTTCAGGCTCTATGGTTTCAACCGGACTGAAATTTCCGAATCGCTTTCAGAATCATGGTCCAAGACGAAATAAGTCACAATTTCTTCTAAAACTTGCATTTATGGTAAAATGATTATTCTTGAGGGGCCCCTATTTGAGACTTGGGTTCGAAATTATAAAGCCATTTTTAAGGCACTATGGAACCAAACGGACTGGAATTTCGGAATCGTGTTCTTTATCATGGTTTATACTGAAATCAGTCACAAAATCTAATAAAAGTTTCATTTCTTGAAATATCATGATTCTAATGGGCGCTAATTTGAGACTTGGGTTCGACCTGTAAAAGCCATTTTTTCAGGATCTATGGTTTTAAACTGATAGAAATTTCGGAATCGCTTTCAGAATCATGGTATTAACAGAAATTCGTCACACAATCTTTTTAAAAGTGCATTTTTGGAAAAATCATAATTCTTAGAGGCCCCTATTTGAGACTTGGGTTCGAACTTATAAAGCCTATTTTTAAGGCTCTATGGTACCAAACGGACTGAAATTTCGGAATCATGTTCATTATCATGATTCGGACCGAAATCAGAGAGAAAATCTGCTTAAAGTTTCATTTCTGGAAAAATCATGATTCTTATGGGCGCTAATTTGAGACTTGGGTTCGAACTTTAAAAGCCATTTTTTCAGGCTCTATGGTACAAAACGGACTGAAATTTCGGAATCATGTTCATTATCATGGTTTTAACCGAAACCCGTCACAAAATCTGCTAAAAGATGCATTTCTGGAAAAATCATGTTTCTATGGGCGCTAATTTGAGACTTTGATTCGAACTGTAAAAGCTATTTTTTCAGGCTCTATGGTTTCAACCGGCTGAAATTTCCGAATCCCTTTCAGAATCATGTTCCAAGCGAAAAAAGGTCTCGAATTCTACTAAAACTTGCATTTCTGGTAAAATGATTATTCTTAGGGGCTTATTTGAGACTTGGGTTACAACTTTAAAAGACATTTTTTCAGGCTATATGGTACCAACTGGGATGATATTTTCGAATCGTGATAAGAATCATAGTCTTAATCGAAATCAATCAAACAATCTGCTTAAAGTTGAATTTCTGGTAAAATCATAATTCTTAGGTGCCCCTATTTAAGACGTGGTTTCGAATTTATAAAGCCATTTTTTAAGGCTCTATGGTACCAAACGGACTGAAATTTTGGAATCGTGTTCGTTTTCATGTTTTTGTCCGAAATCAGTCACAAAATCTGCTTAAAGATGCATTACTGGAAAAATCATGATTCTTATGGGCGCTAATTTGAGACTTTGATTCGAACTTTAAAAGCCATTTTTTCAGGCTCTATGGTTTCAACCGGACTGAAATTTCCGAATCGCTTTCAGAATCATGTTCCAAGCCAAAAATGGTCACGAATTCTACTTAAACTTGCATTTCTGGTAAAATGATTATTCTAAGGGGCCCTTATTTGAGACTTGGGTTCCAACTTTTAAAGATATTTTATCAGGCAATATGGTACCAACTGGGTGGATATTTTCGAATCGTGATAAGAATCATAGTCTTAATCAAAATCAGTCAAACAATCTGCTTAAAGTTGAATTTCTGGAAAAATCATAATTCTTAGGGGACCCTACTTACGACTTGGTTTCGAACTTATAAAGCCATTTTTTAAGGCTCTATGGTACCAAACGGACTGAAATTTCTGATTAGCTTTCAGAATCATGTTCCAAGCCGAAATATGTCACCAATTCTTCTTAAACTTGCATTTCGGGTAAAATGATTATTCTTAGGGGCCCTTATTTGAGACATGGGTACCAACTTTAAAATACATTTTTTCAGGCTATTTGCTACCAAACGGATTGAAATTTAGGAATCGTGTTCATTATCATGGTTTTGACCGAAATCAGTCAAAAAAACTGCTAAAAGTTAATAAGGCGGTAATTTGAGACTTGGGTTCGAACTGTAAAAGCCATATTTTCAGGCTCTATGGTTTCAACCGGACTGAAATTTCCGAATCGCTTTCAGAATCATGTTCCAAGCCAAAATAGGTCTCGAATTCTACTTAAACTTGCATTTCTGGTAAAATGATTATTCTTAGGGGCCTTTATTTGATACTTGTGTTCGAACAAATAAAGCCATTTTTAAGGCTCAATGGTAACAAACTTACTGGAATTTCGGAATCGTGTTCATTATCATGGTTTATACTGAAATCAGTCACAAAATCTAATAAAAATTGAATTTCTTGAAAAATCATGATTCTTATGGGCTCTAATTTGAGACTTGGGTTCGAACTGTAAAAGCCATATTTTTAGGCTCTATGGTTTCAAACGGATTGAAATTTCGGAATCGCTTTCAGAATCACGTTATTGACAGAAATTAGTTACACAATCTGCTAAAAAATGCATTTCTGGAAAAATCATAATTCTTAGAGGCCCCTATTTGAGACTTGGGTTCGAAATTTTAAAGCCATTTTTAAGGCTCTATGGTACCAAACGGACTGAAATTTCGGAATCGTGTTCATTATCATGGTTTTAACTGAAACCCGTCACAAAATCTGCTTAAAGATGCATTTCTGGAAAAATCATGTTTCTTATGGGCGCTAATTTGAGACTTGTGTTCGAACTGTAAAAGTCATTTTTTCAGGCTCTATGGTTCAAACGGATTGAAATTTCGTTATCGCTTTCAGAATCATGGTATTTACAGAAATTAGTCACACAATCTGCTTGAAGTCGAATTTCTGGAAAATCATAATTCTACGGTGCCCCTATTTAAGACTTGGGATAGAACTAATCAAGCCATTTTTTCAGGCTCTATGGTACAAAACGAACTGAAATTTCGGAATCGTGTTAAGAATCATGGTATTAACCGAAATTAGTCATGCAATCTGCTTAAAATTGCATTTCTGAAAAAGTCATAATTCTTAGGGGCCCCTTTTGAGATTTGGGTTGGAACATATAAAGCCATTTTTTAAGGCTCTATGTTAACAAACGGACTGAAATTTCGTAATCGCTTTCAGAATCTTGGTCCAAGACGAAATAGGTCACAATTTTTTCTTAAACTTGCATTTATGGTGAAACGATTATTCTTGAGGGGCCCCTATTTGAGACTTGGGTTCGATCTTATAAAGCCATTTTTAAGGCTCTATGGTACCAAACGGACAGAAATTTCGGAATCGTGT
This sequence comes from Hesperophylax consimilis, assembly GCF_061612785.1. Lineage (NCBI taxonomy): Eukaryota > Metazoa > Arthropoda > Insecta > Trichoptera > Limnephilidae > Hesperophylax > Hesperophylax consimilis. The sequence continues at coordinate 2,541,257 of NC_142841.1, read as the reverse complement.
TCATTATCATGGTTTATACTGAAATCAGTCACAAAATCTAATAAAAGTTGCATTTCTTGAAAAATTATGATTCTAATGGGCGCTAATTTGAGACTTCGGTTCGAACTGTAAAAGTCATTTTTTCAAGCTCTATGGTTTCAAACGGATTTTTATTTCGGAATCGCTTTCAGAATCATAGTATTAACAGAAATTTGTCACAAAATCTGCTCAAAGTTGCATTTCTGGAAAAATCATAATTCTTAGAGGCCCCTATTTAAGACTTGGTTTCGAACTTATAAAGCCATTTTTTAAGGCTCAATGGTACTAAACGGACTTTAATTTCGGAATCGTGATAAGAATTATGGTATAAACTGAAATCAGTCACACAATCTGCTTAAAGTAGAATATCTGGAAAAATCATAATTCTTAGGGGCCCCTATTTGAGAATCGGGTTCGAACTTATAAAACAATTTTTTAAGGCTCTATGGTACCAAACGGACTGAAATTTCGGTATCGTGTTCATTATCATGGTTTAAACCGAAACCCGTCACAAAATCTGCTCAAAGATGCGTTTCTGGAAAAATCATGATTCTTATGGGCGCTAATTTGAGATTTGGGTTCGAACTGTAAAAGCCATTTTTTCAGGCTCTATAGTTTCAAACGGACTGAAATTTCTTAATCGCTTTCAGAATCATGTTCCAATTTTTTAATTTTTTCAGGCTATATGGTACCAACTGGGCTGATATTTTGGAATCGTGATAAGAATCATAGTCTTAATCGAAATAAGTCAAACAATCTGCTTAATGTTGAATTTCTGGAAAAAACATAATTCTTAGGTGCCCCTATTAAAGACTTGGGTTCGACCTTATAAAGCCATTTTTTAAGGCTCTTTGGTACCAAACGGACTGAAATTTTGTTATCGTGATTGGAATCATGGTATGTATCGAAATCAGTCACACAATCTGCTATAAGTTGCATTTCTGGAAAAATCAAAATTCATGGATGCCCCTATTTGAGACTTGGGTTCGAACTTATAAAGCCATTTTTAAAGGCTCTATGGTACCAAAAGGACTGAAATTTTGGAATCGTGTTCATTATCACGGTGCAAACCGAAATAGTCACAAAATCTGCTAAAAGTTGCATTTCTGGAATAATCATGATTCTTATAGACTTTCGAGACTTGGGTTCGATATTTAAAAGCCATTTTTTCATGATCTATGGTACAAAACGAACTGAAATTTTGGAATCGTGTTAAGAATCTTGGTATAAACCGAAATCGGTCTTACAATCTGCTTACAGTAGAATTTCTGAAGCGCCCATAAAAATCATGATTCTTATGGGCGCTTATTTGAGACTTGGGTTCGAACTGTAAAACTGTTGAACGGTCGAACGGTTGTTGTGTTCGCGCTTAGAAGCTGCAGACACATATAAAACTGCGGCTTCTAAGCGCGAACACAACAACCGTTCGACCGTTCAACAGTTTTACAGTTCGAACCCAAGTCTCAAATAAGCGCCCATAAGAATCATGATTTTTATGGGCGCTTTTAAAGTGCTTATAAGCTCCCGGACTTTAATTCTCCTGACGGGGTAGTTCTTATACTAGTGTTCTGAAAGTTCGTCCTTATAAGTGAAATATTAAAATTGTTGTGTTTTTTTATGTTAAAATAGTTGTGTAGTGTAAATTCTAATAGATATGACAATTTAAAATATTGAAGTAAGATAAAATTATTCAAAAACTTTTGACAGACATAGCTGTATTTAAAAGTGCAGTGTGGGTTCACAGATGGATGCCACATGTTTTTCTGCCAGGGTGGAGCGATGACCGGTGTAAGGTTACGTTTTATTTTTTGTGGGAACATTTTGAAATGGGTAGTCAGGTCATAAATCATGATTAGATATACTTTGGACGAACTGTATGCCTTACGAACCTTACCGGTAATAAACAATCATAATAGTTTTAAAAGAGGTGATAATGAAAAGGACAATGGTGTACTTCTTCTCCAACGTAAGGGAAGGAAACGAGGGTGTAGAGTCGGAAGGAAGGTAAAATTAGTGAAAAATCTGCAGTTAGCACAAACCAGAAATTTGCGTCCACCTAAGTCTCTGAATGTTGCGGCTTGGAATGCGAGATCCATTGCTAATAAACACGAAGATATTGTGGATCTGATAAAGGCAAAGATATTCATATTTTGGCGCTATCGGAGACTTGGCATGAGAATGCAGACTCATACTCCATCAAAACACTTCGGTCAAGCGGTTTCTCGGTGTATGAAGCTGCGAGACCGATCAAAACGGACAGAAGCAACGTTAATTTTACAAATCACGGGGGGGTTGCAATTGTAGCGCAAAATGGTATTCGCTTTGACAGTATAGGAATACGTCAGGTGTATACCACTTTTGAGTTTGTCGGCTACAAGGCTTCAGCTAATGGTGCATCCCTCGTGATAATTTCCATTTATCGTCCCGGGTCATCCACACCGACTGCAATTTTTTTCAATGAATTAAGATCTCTCCTGGAGTGCACCTCCAATTACAATTGCGACGTTGTTATTCTGGGAGATATAAATATTCACTTGGAAAAGAAAGCCAATCCCATGACTAAAAAATTTAATAAAATTCTGCGTGACTTCGGCTGCGACCAGTGGGTTAACTCACCTTCTCATGATGCAGGAGGCACACTTGACGCATTAATTTCCCGGGTCGGTTTTCCTCCGAAAATCGTAGATGTTACGGACATTGGACTATCGAATCATCGTCTCGTCACATCCGTGTTTGCCTTCGATCCTCCAAAACTGGAGTTTAAATCTATTATCTCCAGAAATTGGAGAGAATTCGACTTCGAGACATTTTGCATCGAATTTAAAACCTCGCCTCTCTGTGATAAGGAAAAGTATTGCGAAATGCAGGTAGAAGAGTTAGTTACTCTCTATAATTCTACGCTACTGGCATTAATTGATAAAAATGCTCCTTTCACAGAAAATATCTGCCGCATTAGAAAGTGCAGTAAATGGTTCGATGCAGAATGTCTTCAAAGGAAAAGGGAAATGCGAAAATTGGAGAGGGCTTACAGACGGAACCAAACTCTCAGCAATCGGCAGCTTTGGATTGCAAAGCAAAAAGTGTATAAGGAAAAAGTGACGAAGAAAAAATCAAACTTTTGGTGTGAACAAATTGAGTCAGAAAAGGACCCTCGAAAGCTCTGGAAAAATATAAAGACTCTGTCTGGAGAGAGCAACATCAAGGTTGATTCCTCCCTTGAAGCAAACAGCCTCGCAACACACTTCAGAAATAAGGTTGAAAACATTCGGGCCCCTAGTGTAGCAGGATCGCCTTCTGTCGCAGCACCAAGTCCGCTCTCTGGTGACTTCACTACTTTCGCAGCTGTAACGGAAGAAGATGTCACGCGTGCTGTGATGTCTTGTCCTAATAAACAATGCACACAAGACCCCATACCTACCTGGCTCTTAAAAAAATGTCTTCCGTATATAACGCCTATAATTACCGCAATTATCCAGAAGTCACTAGTAAATTCACTTGTACCGGGAACACTAAAAAAATCAATTATAACTCCAATTCTAAAAAACCAAAATCTTGAAACAGACAATACGGATAGTTACAGGCCAATATCTAACCTACCATTTCTATCAAAACTGCTTGAGAAAATAGTTGCCAAACAATTGGTGGGGTACTTGAACTCGGCCGGTCTAATTGCCAAAAATCAATCTGCTTATCGACAGTTTCATTCAACGGAAACTGTCCTTTTGCGGGTAATTTCAGATTTGATCATCGGGATGGAAGCAGGTAAGTTGGGTTTGGTATCTGTTCTTGATATGAGTGCGGAATTTGACAATGTAGATCATAGTATTTTATTAAATGTGCTTGAAACCGAATTTGGCGTTCGAGGTGATGTACTCCAATGGATGTCATCGTACCTGTCTGGACGAGTAGCTTCAGTAACTTTCAATAAATAAACATCACCTGGAACTCCCATCGAATTTGGAGTTCTCCAGGGTTCTGTACTGGGTCCCATTCTCTTCATTCTATATACTAATCGTCTCGAACGACTCATTCACTCAGCTGGCTTTGAATCACAAGGCTACGCGGATGATCGTTTGATTTTCAAGTTTTGCTCCCCGGATAAAAAAGACATCCTTGGTCCAAGACGAAATAGGTCACAATTTCTTCTTAAACTTGCATTTCTGGTTAAATGATAATTCTAAGGGTCACCTATTTGGGACATGTGTTCGAACTAATAAAGCCATTTTTGAAAGCTCTATGGTACCAAAAGGACTGAAATTTCGGAATCCCTTTCAGAATCAAGTTCCAAGCCGAAATAAATCACAAATTCTTCATAAACTTGCATTTCTGGTAAAATGATTATTCTTAGGGGCCCCTATTTGAGACTTGGGTTCGAACTAATAAAACCATTTTTTTACGGTTCTATGTTAAGAAACAGACTGAAATTTCGGAATCGTGTTCATTATCATAGTTTTAACCGAAATCAGTCACGAAATCTGCTTAAAGTTGCATTTCTGGAAAAATCATGATTCTTAAGGGCGCTTATTTCAGACTTGGGTTCGAAATGTAAAAGCCATTTTTTCAGGCTCTTTGGTTTCAAACGGACTGAGATTTCGTAATCGCTTTCAAAATCATGTTCCAATCCGAAATAGGTCACAAATTCTTCTTAAACTTGCACTTCGGGTTAAATGATTATTCTTAGGGGCCACTATTTGAGACTTGGGTTCGAATTGTAAAAGCCACTTTTTCAGGCTCTATGGTTTCAAACGGACTGAGATTTCGTAATCGCTTTCAAAATCATGTTCCAATCCGAAATAGGTCACAAATTGTTCTTAAACTTGCATTTCAGGTTAAATGATTATTCTTAGGGGCCCCTATTTGAGACTTGGGTTCGAACTAATAAAGCCATTTTTTAAAGCTCTATGGTTTCAAACGGACTGAAATTTTGGAATCGCCTTCAGAATCATGTCCCAATCTGAAAAATGTCACAAATTCTTCTTAAACTTGCATTTCTTGTGAAATGATTATTCTTAGGGGCCCTTATTTGAGACTTGGAATCGAACTGTAAAAGCCATTTTTTCAGGCTCTTTGGTTTCAAACGGACTGAGATTTCGTAATCGCTTTCAAAATCATGTTCCAAGCCGAAATAGGTAACAAATTCTTCTTAAACTTGCATTTCTGGTTGAATGATTATTCTGAGGGGCCCCTATTTGAGACTTGGGTTCGAACTAATAAAGCCATTTTTTAAAGCTCTATGGTTTCAAACGGACTGAAATTTTGGAATCGCCTTCAGAATCATGTCCCAATCCGAAAAATGTCACAAATTCTTCTCAAACTTGCATTTCTTGTTAAATGATTATTCTTAGGGGCCCTTATTTGAGACTTGGGTTCGAAATTTAAAAGCCAGTTTTTCAGGCTATATGGTACCAGCCGGGATGATATTTCGGAATCGTGATAAAAATCATAGTCTTAATCAAAATCAGTCAAACAATCTACTTAAAGTTGCATTTCTGAAAAAAGCATGTTTCTTATAGGCGCTAATTCGAGACTTGGGTTCGAACTTTACAAGCCATTTTTTTAGGCTCTATGGTGCAAAACGAACTGAAATTTTTTAATCGTGTTAAGAATCATGGTATTATTCGAAATAAGTCACACAATCTGCTTAATGTTGAATTTCTGGCAAAATCATAATTCTTAGGGGCCCCTATTTGAGACTTGGGTTCGAACATAAAAAGCCATTTTTTAGGGCTCTATGGTACCAAACGGACTGAAATTTCGGAATCGTGTTCATTATCATTGTTTAAACCGAACAAAGTCACAAAATCTGCTAAAAGTTGCATTTCTGGAAAAATCATTATCATTTTGGGCGCTAATTTGAGACTTGGGTTCGAACTGTAAAAGCCATTTTTCAGGTTCTTTGGTTTCAAACGGACTGAGATTTCGTAATCGCTTTCAGAATCATGTTCCAAGCCGAAATAGGACACAAATTCTTCATAAAATTGCATTTCTGGTAAAATGATTATTCTTAGGGGCCCCTATTTGAGACTTGGGATCGAACTAATAAAACAATTTTTTACGGTTCTATGTTACAAAAATGACTCAAATTTCGGAATCGTGTTCATTATCATTGTTTTAACCGAAATCAGTCACGATATCTGCTTAAAGTTGCATTTCTTGTTAAATGATTATTCTTAGGATTTGAGACATGGGTTCGAAATTAAAAAGACAGTTTTTCAGGCTATATGGTACCAACCGGGCTGATATTTCGGAATCGTTATAAAAATCATAGTCTTAATCGAAATCAGTCAAACAATCTGCATAAAGTTGCATTTCTGAAAAAAGCATGTTTCTTATAGGCGCTAATTCGAGATTTGGGTTCGAACTGTAAAAGCCATTTTTTCAGGCTCTTTGGTTTCAAACGGACTGAGATTTCGTAATCGCTTTCAAAATCATGTGAAAAGCCGAAATAGGTCACAAATTCTTCTTAAACTTGCATTTCTGGTTAAATGATTATTCTTAGGGGCCCCTATTTGAGACGTGGGTTCGAACTAATAAAGCCATTTGTTAAAGCTCTATGGTTTCAAATCGACTGAAATTTTGGAATCGCCTTCAGAATCATGTCCCAATCCGAAAAATGTCACAAATTCTTCTTAAACTTGCATTTCTTGTTAAATGATTATTCTTAGGGGCCCTTATTTGAGACTTGGGTTCGAAATTTAAAAGACAGTTTTTCAGGCTATATGGTACCAACCGGGCTGATATTTCGGAATCGTGATAAAAATCATAGTCTTAATCGAAATCAGTCAAACAATCTGCATAAAGTTGCATTTCTGAAAAAAGCATGTTTCTTATAGGCGCATATTCGAGATTTGGGTTCGAACTGTAAAAGCCATTTTTTCAGGCTCTATGGTTTTAAACGGACTGATATTTCGGAATCGCTTTCAGAATCATGTTCAAAGCCGAAAAAGGTCACAATTTCTTCTTTAACTTGCATTTCTTGGAAAATGATTATTCTTATGGGCCCTTATTTGAGACTTGGGATCGAAATTTAAACGCCATTTTTTCAAGCTATATGGTACCAACCGGGCTTTTTTTTCGGAATCGTAAAAAAAATCATAGTCTTAATCGAAAACAGTCAGACAATCTGCATGAAGTTGCATTTCTGAAAGAATCATGATTCTTATAGGCCCTAATTCCAGACTTGGGTTCGAACTCTAAAAGCCATTTTTTCAGGCTCTATGGTACAAAACAAATTGAAATTTCGGAATCGTGTTAACTATCATGGTTTAAACCGAAATAAGTCACACAATCTGCTTAAAATTGAATTTCTGGAAAAATCATTATTCTAAGGGGCCCCTATTTGAGACTTGGGTTCGAACATATAAAGCCATTTTTAAGGTCTCTATGGTACCAAACGGACTGAAATTTTGGAATCGTGTTCATTATCATTGTTTAAACCGAATTAAGTCACAAAATCTGCTAAAAGTTGCATTTCTGGAAAAATCATTATCATTTTGGGCGCTAATTTGAGACTTGGGTTCGAACTGTAAAAGCCATATTTAAGGTTCTTTGGTTTCAAACGGACTGAGATTTCGTAATCGCTTTCAAAATCATGTTCCAAGCCGAAATAGGTCACAAATTCTTCTTAAACTTGCATATCTAGTAAAATGATAATTCTTAGGGGCCCTTATTTGAGACTTGGGTTCGAACTAATAAAGCCATTTTTTAAAGCTCTATGGTTTCAAACGGACTGAAATTTTGGAATCGCCTTCAGTATCATGTCCCAATCCGAAAAATGTCACAAATTCTTGTTAAACTTGCATTTCTTGTTAAATGATTATTCTTAGGGGCCCTTATTTGAGACTTGGGTTCGAAATTTAAAAGCCAGTTTTTCAGGCTATATGGTACCAACCGGGCTTTTTTTTCGGAATCATGAGAAAAATCATAGCCTTTATCAAAATCAGTCAAACAATCTACTTAAAGTTGCATTTCTGAAAAAAGCATGTTTCTTATAGGCGCTAATTCGAGACTTGGGTTCGAACTTTACAAGCCATTTTTTTAGGCTCTATGGTTCAAAACGAACTGAAATTTTTTAATCGTGTTAAGAATCATGGTATAAACCGAAATAAGTCACACAATCTGCTTAAAGTTGAATTTCTGGAAAAATCATAATTCTTAGGGGCCCCTATTTTAGACTTGGGTTCGAACATATAAAGCCATTTTTTAGGATTCTATGGTACCAAACGGACTGAAATTTCGGAATCGCCTTCAGAACCATTGTCAGAGACGAAATAGGTCAAAAAGACTCCTTAAACTTGCATTACTGGTAAAATGATTTGGGTTCGAACAAATAAAGCCATTTTTTAAAGCTCTATGGTTTCAAACGGACTGAAATTTTTTAATCGTGTTAAGAATCATGGTATAAACCGAAATAAGTCACACAATCTGCTTAAAGTTGAATTTCTGGAAAAATCATAAAGATTTTGGGCGCTAATTTGAGACTTGGGTTCGAACTGTAAAAGCCATTTTTCAGGTTCTTTGGTTTCAAACGGACTGAGATTTCGTAATCGCTTTCAAAATCATGTTCCAAGCTGAAATAGGTCACAAATTCTTCTTAAACTTGCATTTCTAGTAAAATGATTATTCTTAGGGGCCCCTATTTGAGACTTGGGTTCGAACTAATAAAGCCATTTTTTAAAGCTCTATGGTTTCAAACGGACTGAAATTTTGGAATCGCCTTCAGTATCATGTCCCAATCCGAAAAATGTCACAAATTCTTGTTAAACTTGCATTTCTTGTTAAATGATTATTCTTAGGGGCCCTTATTTGAGACTTGGGTTCGAAATTTAAAAGCCAGTTTTTCAGGCTATATGGTACCAACCGGGCTTTTTTTTCGGAATCATGAGAAAAATCATAGTCTTTATCAAAATCAGTCAAACAATCTACTTAAAGTTGCATTTCTGAAAAAAGCATGTTTCTTATAGGCGCTAATTCGAGACTTGGGTTCGAACTTTACAAGCCATTTTTTTAGGCTCTATGGTTCAAAACGAACTGAAATTTTTTAATCGTGTTAAGAATCATGGTATAAACCGAAATAAGTCACACAATCTGCTTAAAGTTGAATTTCTGGAAAAATCATAATTCTTAGGGGCCCCTATTTTAGACTTGGGTTCGAACATATAAAGCCATTTTTTAGGATTCTATGGTACCAAACGGACTGAAATTTCGGAATCGCATTCAGAACCATTGTCAGAGACGAAATAGGTCAAAAAGACTCCTTAAACTTGCATTACTGGTAAAATGATTTGGGTTCGAACAAATAAAGCCATTTTTTAAAGCTCTATGGTTTCAAACGGACTGAAATTTTTTAATCGTGTTAAGAATCATGGTATAAACCGAAATAAGTCACACAATCTGCTTAAAGTTGAATTTCTGGAAAAATCATAATGATTTTGGGCGCTAATTTGAGACTTGGGTTCGAACTGTAAAAGCCATTTTTCAGGTTCTTTGGTTTCAAACGGACTGAGATTTCGTAATCGCTTTCAAAATCATGTTCCAAGCTGAAATAGGTCACAAATTCTTCTTAAACTTGCATTTCTAGTAAAATGATTATTCTTAGGGGCCCCTATTTGAGACTTGGGTTCGAACTAATAAAGCCATTTTTTAAAGCTCTTTGGTTTCAAACGGACTGAAATTTTGGAATCGCCTTCAGAATCATGTCCCAATCCGAAAAATGTCACAAATTCTTGTTAAACTTGCATTTCTTGTTAAATGATTATTCTTAGGGGCCCTTATTTGAGACTTGGGTTCGAAATTCAAAAGACAGTTTTTCAGGTTATATGAAACCAACCGGGCTGATATTTCGGAATCGTGATAAAAATCATAGTCTTAATCGAAATCAGTCAAACAATCTGCATAAAGTTGCATTTCTGAAAAAAGCATGTTTCTTATAGGCGCTAATTCGAGATTTGGGTTCGAACTGTAAAAGCCATTTTTTCAGGCTCTATGGTTTTAAACGGACTGATATTTCGGAATCGCTTTCAGAATCATGTTCAAAGCCGAAAAAGGTCACAATTTCTTCTTAAACTTGCATTTCTTGGAAAATGATTATTCTTAGGGGCCCTTATTTGAGACTTGGGATCGAAATTAAAACGCCATTTTTTCAAGCTATATGGTACCAACCGGGCTTTTTTTCCGGAATCGTAAAAAAAATCATAGTCTTAATCGAAAACAGTCAGACAATGTGCATGAAGTTGCATTTCTGAAAAAATCATGATTCTTATAGGCCCTAATTCCAGACTTGGGTTCGAACTCTAAAAGCCATTTTTTCAGGCTCTATGGTACAAAACGGACTGAAATTTTGGAATCGTATTCATTATCATTGTTTAAACCGAATTAAGTCACAAAATCTGCTAAAAGTTGCATTTCTGGAAAAATCATTATCATTTTGGGCGCTAATTTGAGACTTGGGTTCGAACTGTAAAAGCCATTTTTCAGGTTCTTTGGTTTCAAACGGACTGAGATTTCGTAATCGCTTTCAAAATCATGTTCCAAGCCGAAATAGGTCACAAATTCTTCTTAAACTTGCATTTCTTGGAAAATGATTATTCTTAGGGGCCCTTATTTGAGACTTGGGATCGAACCTTAAACGCCATTTTTTCAAGCTTTATGGTGCCAACCGGGCTTTTTTTTCGGAATCGTGATAAAAATCATAGTCTTAATCAAAATCAGTCAAACAATCTACTGAAAGTTCTATTTCTGAAAAAAGCATGTTTCTTATTGGCGCTAATTCGAGACTTGGGTTCGAACTCTAAAAGCCATTTTTTCAGGCTCTATGGTACAAAACGAACTGAAATGTCGGAATCATGTTAAGAATCATGGTATAAACCGAAATAAGTCACACAATCTGCTTAAAGTTGAATTTCTGGAAAAATCATAATTATTAAGGGACCCTATTTGAGACCTGGTTTCGAACTTATTAAGCCATTTTTTAAGGCTCTATGGTACCAAACGGACTGAAATTTAGGAATCGTGTTCATTATAATTGTTTATATCGAATTCCGTAACAAAATCTGCTAAAAATTGCATTTCTGAAAAAATCATGATTCTTATGGGCGCTTATTTGAACCTTGGGTTCGAACTGTAAAAGCCATTTATTCAGGCTCTATGGTTTCAAACGGACTGAGGTTTCGGAATCGCTTTCAAAATCATGTTCTTAGCCGAAATAGGTCATAAATTCTTCTTAAACTTGCATTTCTTGGAAAATGATTATTCTTAGGGGCCCTTATTTGAGACTTGGGATCGAAATTTAAACGCCACTTTTTCAAGCTATATGGTACCAACCGGGCTTTTTTTTCGGAATCGTAAAAAAAATCATAGTCTTAATCGAAAACAGTCAGACAATCTGCATGAAGTTGCATTTCTGAAAAAATCATGATTCTTATAGGCCCTAATTCCAGACTTGGGTTCGAACTCTAAAAGCCATTTTTTCAGGCTCTATGGTACAAAACATATTGAAATTTCGGAATCGTGTTAAGTATCATGGTTTAAACCGAAATAAGTCACACAATCTGCTTAAAATTGAATTTCTGGAAAAATCATTATTCTAAGGGGCCCCTATTTGAGACTTGGGTTCGAACATATAAAGCCATTTTTAAGGTCTCTATGGTACCAAACGGACTGAAATTTTGGAATCGTGTTCATTATCATTGTTTAAACCGAATTAAGTCACAAAATCTGCTAAAAGTTGCATTTCTGGAAAAATCATTATCATTTTGGGCGCTAATTTGAGACTTGGGTTCGAACTGTAAAAGCCATTTTTAAGGTTCTTTGGTTTCAAACGGACTGAGATTTCGTAATCGCTTTCAAAATCATGTTCCAAGCCGAAATAGGTCACAAATTCTTCTTAAACTTGCATATCTAGTAAAATGATTATTCTTAGGGGCCCTTATTTTAGACTTGGGTTCGAACTAATAAAGCCATTTTTTAAAGCTCTATGGTTTCAAACGGACTGAAATTTTGGAATCGCCTTCAGTATCATGTCCCAATCCGAAAAATGTCACAAATTCTTGTTAAACTTGCATTTCTTGTTAAATGATTATTCTTAGGGGCCCTTATTTGAGACTTGGGTTCGAAATTTATAAGCCAGTTTTTCAGGCTATATGGTACCAACCGGGCTTTTTTTTCGGAATCATGATAAAAATCATAGTCTTTATCAAAATCAGTCAAACAATCTACATAAAGTTGCATTTCTGAAAAAAGCATGTTTCTTATAGGCGCTAATTCGAGACTTGGGTTCGAACTTTACAAGCCATTTTTTTAGGCTCTATGGTTCATAACGAACTGAAATTTTTTAATCGTGTTAAGAATCATGGTATAAACCGAAATAAGTCATACAATCTGCTTAAAGTTGAATTTCTGGAAAAATCATAATTCTTAGGGGCCCCTATTTTAGACTTGGGTTCGAACATATAAAGCAATTTTTTAGGATTCTATGGTACCAAACGGACTGAAATTTCGGAATCGCCTTCAGAACCATTGTCAGAGACGAAATAGGTCAAAAAGACTCCTTAAACTTGCATTACTGGTAAAATGATTTGGGTTCGAACTAATAAAGCCATTTTTTAAAGCTCTATGGTTTCAAACGGACTGAAATTTTTTAATCGTGTTAAGAATCATGGAATACACCGAAATAAGTCACACAATCTGCTTAAAGTTGAATTTCTGGAAAAATCATAATTCTAAGGGGCTTAATTTTGAGACTTGGGTTCGAACATATAAAGCCATTTTTTAGGATTCTATGGTACCAAACGGACTGAAATTTCGGAATCGTGTTCATTATCATTGTTTAAACCGAATTAAGTCACAAAATCTGCTAAAAGTTGCATTTCTGGAAAAATCATTATGATTTTGGGCGCTAATTTGAGACTTGGGTTCGAACTGTAAAAGCCATTTTTCAGGTTCTTTGGTTTCAAACGGACTGAGATTTCGTAATCGCTTTCAGAATCATGTTCCAAGCCGAAATAGGACACAAATTCTTCATAAAATTGCATTTCTAGTAAAATGATTATTCTTAGGGGCCCCTATTTGAGACTTGGGTTCGAACTAATAAAGCCATTTTTTAAAGCTCTATGGTTTCAAACGGACTGAAATTTTGGAATCGCCTTCAGAATCATGTCCCAATCCGAAAAATGTCACAAATTCTTGTTAAACTTGCATTTCTTGTTTAATGATTATTCTTAGGGGCCCTTATTTGAGACTTGGGTTCGAAATTCAAAAGACAGTTTTTCAGGCTATATGAAACCAACCGGGCTGATATTTCGGAATCGTGATAAAAATCATAGTCTTAATCGAAATCAGTCAAACAATCTGCATAAAGTTGCATTTCTGAAAAAAGCATGTTTCTTATAGGCGCTAATTCGAGATTTGGGTTCGAACTGTAAAAGCCTTTTTCTCAGGCTCTATGGTTTTAAACGGACTGATATTTCGGAATCGCTTTCAGAATCATGTTTAAAGCCGAAAAAGGTCACAATTTCTTCTTAAACTTGCATTTCTTGGAAAATGATTATTCTTAGGGGCCCTTATTTGAGACTTGGGATCGAAATTAAAACGCCATTTTTTCAAGCTATATGGTACCAACCGGGCTTTTTTTCCGGAATCGTAAAAAAAATCATAGTCTTAATCGAAAACAGTCAGACAATGTGCATGAAGTTGCATTTCTGAAAAAATCATGATTCTTATAGGCCCTAATTCCAGACTTGGGTTCGAACTCTAAAAGCCATTTTTTCAGGCTCTATGGTACAAAACGAATTGAAATTTCGGAATCGTGTTAAGTATCATGGTTTAAGGGCCTTCCTTACTAGCGATCTCAATCGTTGTATGAAGAATCATGAATTGTCAGATTCAAACGACAATCTAAGTTATTAATCGTCAAAATATCGATAATGTAGCCACGCTAGGCTATCATAAATACATTTTTCTGTCGAGATATGTGTTTTTACTAACAATTTATTTTCGTTAAATACTATATAATGAACATAGAAGAATTCTCCTACTCATTCGGCTCTATGAGGTGGCCGTGAATGCACGCTTTCTACGGTCCGTCGTGTCAATATTTTTTCAAAGTTCGAAATTCCGCGTAATTATTACACTTCCATGAGACGTTTCAACAATATTCCACTCTATGCGTTGCGCGTAGGGACTATAATAGTGTGTCGCCTTTTTTTATGTTTCATCTGTGCGTTTCCGTCGAAGCTGTGTAGTGTCAAATAGTATTATTAAGAATCAATTTATTGTTAACATTTTTTTGGGTTTCTAGGTAATAAACAATTTAATATTATTAAGAATTAATATATTGTTAACATTTTTTCGGGTTTCTAGGTAATAAACAATTTCATATTATTAAAAATTAATTTATTGTTAACTTTTTTTCGGGTTTCTAATAAATATAGTAATAAACAATTTGATGTTTTTAAAATATAAAAGTATATAAAATATTCCAGCACTTACAATAAAATAAAAGAAGCACATCGTATAAAAATGTTTCAGTCGAAAAGATCGAATGCCGAAATCACTTACTTCGAAATTATTGCAAAAAACTTAAATCACTGTTAGAAGTATCCCTTAGCATTGAGGAAGATTGTGTCAAGCCGTATTTTACGCCTGAGAACGGCTGTACGTTGTGCAATAACGTACCGGAAGACTTTGAATTAGGAAAAATAAAACAGTTTTATTTGGATATATTGAATGGTCCAAAACATGTATTTGGAGACCACTCACTATGCAAGGAACGGGCATACTTTTGCAAACGGGATACTGGCGACACTAATTACGTACCCAATATGATTTCGAGCTTGATAATGTCAAGAAACGCTTTTACAATTTTTGCATGCTACCCGAATTAATTGATCCTCGACACAATCGCTGCATGCCTATTAGAAATCCTGAGTATTTAGAAAAGTGCATAATAGCGAAAAGAAACAAAGTAAAATTGGTTTCAGCTAAAACCAAAACATGTAAAAAGGAATTGTTTCGAAGAAATCAATAACATTTTATTTCATTGAAGTGTCTTCAGAAGAAATTTCATTTATATTCCCAATGTATGTAGTCCACATTTTTAGAAATAGGGAAAAGGAGGGTTGGAAAGTTCCTGGCTATTCAGATCTAGTCACTAAACAACTAAAGAAACAAACTACCTTAAAAAATTGAAAATTAATAGTATTATTACTTCAATAGAAGAGAGTCCAAATATAATTACTAATCATATAAATTACTTCTTCAGTGACATTGGTCCAAGCTTCGCTAGTAATTTGTGCAGTGCTAATAAAACTATTGAGATGTGTCTGGTGAATGATTTTAAATCTGAACTTCACGTTACAGGGGACAATTTTTATTTTAAACCAACTAGCATTTCTGAAGTCACAAATGTGATAAATGATTTAAAAATGTCTTTCTCGTGCGGTATTGATTCTTTAAGTGTTATGGTGTATAAAATGCATGTATCCGAATTAGCTTGTCTCATATCTCACCTTGTAAATACAGGAGTTTTCCAATAAGAGGTGTAATTTTGATATTTAATCGTAAAATATCAATGGTTTCGTTGCTTGTGTGGCACGTAGCACCGTCTTGTTGAAAGTAAACGTTGTCCAGATTAATACCATCCGATTCCGGCCATAAAACATCATTAATTTTTTTTCAGTAGCGCAGTCCATTCACTGTTGTCCATTCTGTTGCTCCAGCCTCATTTTCAAAAAAGTAAGGTCCAATGACTCCGCCGGACCATAAACCGCACCAAACAGTCACACGTTGAGTGTAAAGAGGCTTTTTAACAATAACTCTTGGGTTTTTCGAGCCTCAGATGCGACGATTTTGCGTGTTGACGAAGCCACCGAGGTGGAAATGGGCCTCATCACTCAAAATGATTTGCATTTGATTCACTCAAGTGAATTTTAATAAGTTCAATGCGTTGTTGAAGCGTGTATCGTTCCATTTTATTAATGGCGTTGTTTCTACTTGTCAAATGTCAAAAAATGACAGCTTCAAAAGTAACATCTACCGAAATAGCGGGCTATTCAAAATAACACCTCTTATTGGAAAACACTGTATTAGCTTCGAGAGTGGGATGTTCCCTTCTCATTGTAAGAAAGCTAAAGTAATTCCCCTTTTTAAATATGGAGATCGTCTAGATGTTAATAATTACAGACCTATATTCTTACTCAATACTCTTTCAAAAGTAATAGAGAGATTAGCTATGTCGAGATTGGTATCATTCTTAGAAACATATAATATACTCTCTAGCAATCAGTTTGGTTTCAGAGAGAATACAGGAACAAGTGATGTAGTGTTGAGGGTATTGTCCAAAGTCAAAGTCAAACATGAATACAATGTCCTGAAGGAGCTTGCAGAACTAGAAAGCATTACCATAGAAAAGTGTGGTCTTTTCATACATGAAGAGTATCCGTATATGGGTGCGACACCAGATGGAATTTCTTCTGAATACACCATGATTGAAATTAAATGTCCTTTCGCAGCACGCAGCATGCTCATATAAGAAGCAGTAAAATCCAAAAAAATGATGTTAGCAAAAATGGAGAAATTCTGGTAAATACATCTCACGATTGGTTTTACCAGGTTCAGGGCCAATTACATGTAACAAAAAAAGCTATTTGTATGTTTGTTGTATGGACTGAACTCGGATAAAAATCGAAAAAATTTTACGGGATGACGAATTTCGGCAGACTAATATGGTTGAACAGCTGAATCGCTTTTACAATTTTTGCATGCTACCCGAATTAATTGATCCTGGACATAATCGCTGCATGCCTATTATAAATCCTGAGTAATTCAAAGTGCATAATACCGAAAAGAAGTAAAGTAAAATTGGTTTCAGTTAAAACCAAAACATGTAAGAATTTTTAAGAAGATCAATAACATTTTCATTGAAGTGTCCTGAAAAGAAATTTCATTTATATTCCTTATGTATGTGGTCTACATTTTTAGAGATAGGGAAGATGGGGGGTTGGAAAGTTCCAGGCTATTCAGATCTAGTCACTAAACATATCTACGCCGTTCTCAAGCAACTTTCAATCCTGAATTATGGTCTCTCACCAGGGTGATACTGAACGTATCTTCCACTTTTGAACGAGGTACAGATTCATTATATGTAACTATATAAAATTTATTTTAATTCTATAATATGACATACTTATATAAATTAAATTAAATTTGTTTTGTCCTCGCCGGCTTTTGAACCCGTGACCTCAAATTAAACTATACAATTTAGTATTAACAGTGCCCCGCCGCACTGTGAAACCAGGCTGGAACAAAGGGAAGCCTTTTGTAACTCTTTATAATTGTATTTATCAAAAAAAAAAATCCAAATAAAAAGTTATATTAAATGTTGTTACTGAGAACCTCCTCTATGAATCAAGCTATTGTAATATTGCATTACATTCTAAAATATATTTTAACATAATTTTCATAATCACAATATCTTTAATTAATAATAATTTGTTTTGCTCTGTGCGTGTCTTGTATTGAATGGAACGCACCGGCCGGCTGCCAGGTGCAGCGAGTTAGATATTCGAATTCGCGCTAGAAACATTTAGTAGCGAGGGCCGTTAAACCGAAATAAGTCACACAATCTGCTTAAAATTGAATTTCTGGAAAAATCGTTATTCTAAGGGGCCCCTATTTGAGACTTGGGTTCGAACATATAAAGCCATTTTTAAGGGCTCTATGGTACGCAACGGACTGAAATTTTGGAATCGTATTCATTATCATTGTTTAAACCGAATTAAGTCACAAAATCTGCTAAAAGTTGCATTTCTGGAAAAATCATTATCATTTTGGGCGCTAATTTGAGACTTGGGTTCGAACTGTAAAAGCCATTTTTCAGGTTCTTTGGTTTCAAACGGACTGAGATTTCGTAATCGCTTTCAAAATCATGTTCCAAGCCGAAATCGGTCACAAATTCTTCTTAAACTTGCATTTCTAGTAAAATGATTATTCTAAGGGGCCCCTATTTGAGACTTGGGTTCGAACTAATAAAGCCATTTTTTAAAGCTCTATGGTTTCAAACGGACTGAAATTTTGGAATCGCCTTCAGAATCATGTCCCAATCCGAAAAATGTCACAAATTCTTGTTTAACTTGCATTTCTTGTTAAATGATTATTCTTAGGGGCCCCTATTTGAGACTTGGGTTCGAAATTTAAAAGCCAGTTTTAAAGGCTATATGGTACCAACCTTTTTTTTTTCGGAATCATGATAAAAATCATAGTCTTTATCAAAATCAGTCAAACAATCTACTGAAAGTTGCATTTCTGAAAAAAGCATGTTTCTTATAGGACTTGGGTTGGAACTTTACAAGCCATTTTTTTGGCTCTATGGTTCAAAACGAACTGAAATTTTTTAATCGTGTTAAGAATCATGGTATAAACCGAAATAAGTCACACAATCTGCTTAAAGTTGAATTTCTGGAAAAATCATAATTCTTAGGGGCCCCTATTTGAGACTTGGGTTCGAACATATAAAGCCATTTTTTAGGATTCTATGGTACCAAACGGACTGAAATTTTGGAATCGTGTTCATTATCATTGTTTAAACCGAATTAAGTCACAAAATCTGCTAAAATTTGCATTTATGGAAAAATCATTATCATTTTGGGCGCTAATTTGAGACTTGGGTTCGAACTGTAAAAGCCATTTTTTCAGGTTCTTTGGTTTCAAACGGACTGAGATGTCGTAATCGCTTTCAAAATCATGTTCCAAGCCGAAATAGGTCACAAATTCTTCTTAAACTTGCATTTCTGGTTAAATGATTAATCTTAGGGGCCCCTATTTGAGACTTGGGTTCGAACTAATAAAGCCATTTTTTTCAAGCTCTATGGTTTCAAACGGACTGAAATTTTGGAATCGCCTTCAGAATCATGTCCCAATCCGAAAAATGTCACAAATTCTTGTTAAACTTGCATTTCTTGTTAAATGATTATTCTTAGGGGCCCTTATTTGAGACTTGGGTTCGAAATTTAAAAGCCAGTTTTTCAGGCTACATGCTACAGGCTACCATGGTACCATTACCAACCGGGCTGATATATCGGAATCGTGATAAAAATCATGGTCTTAATCGAAATCAGTCAAACAATCTGCATAAAGTTGCATTTCTGAAAAATGCATGTTTCTTATAGGCGCTAATTCGAGATTTGGGTTCGAAATGTAAAAGCCATTTTTTCAGGCTCTATGGTTTCAAACGGACTGAAATTTCGGAATCGCTTCCTGAATCATGTTCAAAGCCGAAAAAGGTCACAATTTCTTCTTAAACTTGCATTTCTTGGAAAATGATTATTCTTAGGGGCCCTTATTTGAGACTTGGGATCGAACCTTAAACGCCATTTTTTCAAGCTTTATGGTGCCAACCGGGCTTTTTTTTCGGAATCGTGATAAAAATCATAGTCTTAATCAAAATCAGTCAAACAATCTACTGAAAGTTCTATTTCTGAAAAAGCATGTTTCTTATTGGCGCTAATTCGAGACTTGGGTTCGAACTCTAAAAGCCATTTTTTCAGGCTCTATGGCACAAAACGAACTGAAATGTCGGAATCATGTTAAGAATCATGATATAAACCGAAATAAGTCACACAATCTGCTTAAAGTTGAATTTCTGGAAAAATCATAATTATTAAGGGACCCTATTTGAGACCTGGTTTCGAACTTATTAAGCCATTTTTTAAGGCTCTATGGTACCAAACGGACTGAAATTTAGGAATCGTGTTCATTATAATTGTTTATAAAGAATTCCGTATCAAAATCTGCTAAAAATTGCATTTCTGAAAAAATCATGATTCTTATGGGCGCTTATTTGAACCTTGGGTTCGAACTGTAAAAGCCATTTTTTCAGGCTCTATGGTTTCAAACGGACTGAAATTTCGGAATCGCTTTCAGAATCTTGTTCAAAGCCGAAAAAGGTCATAAATTCTTCTTAAACTTGCATTTCTGGTTAAATGATTATTCTTATGGCCCCCTATTTGACACTTGGGTTCGAACTAATAAAGCCAGTTATTAATTTTCTATGGTACCAAAAGGACTGAAATTTCGGAATCACTTTCAGAATCATGTTCCAAGCCGTAATAAGTCACAAATTCTTCTCAAACTTGCATTTCTTGTAAAATGATTATTCTTAGGGGCCCATATTTGAGACTTGGTTTCAAAATTTAAAATCCATTTTTTCAGGCAATATGTACCAACCGGGTTGATATTTAGGAATGGTGATAAGAATCATAGTCTTAATCGAAAACAGTCAGACAATCTGCATAAAAATGCATTTCTGAAAAAATCATGATTCTTATAGGCCCTAATTCCAGACTTGGGTTCGAACTCTAAAGGCCATTTTTCCAGGCTCTATGGTACAAAACGAACTGATTTTTCGGAATCGTGTTAAGAATCATGGTATACACCGAAATAAGTCACACAATCTGCTTAAAGTTGAATTTCTGGAAAAATCATAATTCTTAGGGGCCCCTATTTGAGACTTGAGTTCGAATATATAAAGCCATTTTTTAGGACTCTATGGTACCAAACGGACTGAAATTTTGGAATCGTGTTCATTATCATTGTTTAAACCGAATTAAGTCACAAAATCTGCTAAAAGTTGCATTTCTGGAAAAATCATTATCGTTTTGGGCGATAATTTGAGACTTGGGTTCGAACTGTAAAAGCCATTTTTTCAGGCTCTATGGTTTCAAACGGACTGAAATTTCGGAATCGCTTTCAGAATCTTGTTCAAAGCCGAAAAAGGTCAAAAATTCTTCTTAAACTTGCATTTCTGGTTAAATGATTATTCTAAGGGTCCCCTATTTGAGACTTGTGTTCGAACTAATAAAGCCATTTTTGAAAGCTCTATGGTACCAAATGGACTGAAATGTCGGAAACCCTTTCAGAATCATGATCCAAGCCGAAATAAATCACAAATTCTTTTTAAACTTGCATTTCTTGTTAAATGATTATTCTTAGGGGCCCTTATTTGAGACTTGGGTTCGAAATTTATAAGTCAGTTTTTCAGGCTATATGGTACCAACCAGGCTGATATATCGGAATCGTGATAAAAATCATAGTCTTAATCGAAATCAGTCAAACAATCTGCATAAAGTTGCATTTATGAAAAAAGCATGTTTCTTATAGGCGCTATTTCGAGATTTGGGTTCGAACTGTAAAAGCCATTTTTTCAGGCTCCATGGTTTGAAACGGACTGAAATTTCGGAATCGCTTTCAAAATCTTGTTCTTAGCCGTAATAGGTCATAAATTCTTCTTAAACTTGCATTTCTGGTTAAATGATTATTCTAAGGGGCCCCTATTTGAGACTTGGGTTCGAACTAATAAAACCATTTTTTACGGTTCTATGTTACAAAACAGACTGAAATTTCGGAATCATGTTCATTATCAAAGTTTTAACCGAAATCAGTCACGAAATCTGCTTTAAGTTGCATTTCTGGAAAAATCATGATTCTTAAGGGCGCTTATTTGAGACTTGGGTTCGAACAGTATAAGCCATTTTTTCAGGCTCTTCGGTTTCAAACGGACTGAAATTTCGTCATCGCTTTCTAAATCATGTTCCTTGCCGAAATAGGTCACAAATTCTTCTTTAACTTGCATTTCTGGTTAAATGATTATTCTTAGGGGCCCCTATTTGAGACTTGGGTTCGAACTAATAAAGCCATTTTTTAAAGCTCTATGGTTTCAAACGGACTGAAATTTTGGAATCGCCTTGAGAATCATGTCTTAATCCGAAAAATGTCACAAATTCTTTTTAAAATTGCATTTTTTGTTAAATGATTATTCTTAGGGGCCCTTATTTGAGACTTGGGTTCGAAATTTAAAAGTCAGTTTTTCAGGCTATATGGTACCAACCGGGCTGATATATCGGAATCGTGATAAAAATCATAGTCTTATTCGAAATCAGTCAAACAATCTGCATAAAGTTGTATTTCTGAAAAAAGCATGTTTCTTATAGGCGCTAATTCGAGATTTGGGTTCGAACTGTAAAAGCCATTTTTTCAGGCTCCATGGTTTGAAACGGACTGAAATTTCGGAATCGCTTTCAAAATCTTGTTCTTAGCCGTAATAGGTCATAAATTCTTCTTAAACTTGCATTTCTGGTTAAATGATTATTCTTAGGGCCCCCTATTTGAGACTTGGGTTCGAACTAATAAAGCCAGTTTTTTATTTTCTATGGTACCAAACGGACTGAAATTTCAGAATCACTTTCAGAATCATGTTCCAAGCCGTTATAGGTCACACATTCTTCTTTTACTTGCATTTCTTGTAAAATGATTATTCTTAGGGGCCCTTATTTGAGACTTGGGTTCAAAATTTAAAATCCATTTTTTCAGGCAATATTGTACCAACCGGTTTGATATTAAGGAATGGTGATAAGAATCATAGTCTTAATCGAAAACAGTCAGACAATCTGCATAAAGTTCCATTTCTGAAAAAATCATGATTCTTATAAGCCCTAATTCCAGACTTGGGTTCGAACTCTAAAAGCCATTTTGTCAGGCTCCATGGTACAAATCGAACTGAAATTTCGGAATCGTGTTAAGAATCATGGTATAAACCGAAATAAGTCACACAATCTGCTTAAAGTTGAATTTCTGGAAAAATCATAAATCTTTGTGGCCCCTATTTGAGACTTGGGTTCGAACATATAAAGCCATTTTTTAGGACTCTATTGTACCAAACGGACCGAAATTTTGGAATCGTGTTCATTATCATTGTTTAAACCGAATTAAGTCACAAAATCTGCATAAAGTTGCATTTCTGAAGAAATCATTATCGTTTTGGGCGCTAATTTGAGACTTGGGTTCGAACTGTAAAAGCCATTTTTTCAGGCTCTATGGTTTCAAACGGATTGAAATTTCGGAATCGCTTTCAGAATCATGTTCAAAGCCGAAACAGGACAAAAATTCTTGTTAAACTTGCAGTTCTGGTATAATGATTTTTTTTAAGGGCCCCTATTTGAGACTTGGGTTCGAACTAATAAAGCCAATTTTGAAGGCTCTATGGTACCAAACGGACTGAAATTTTGGAATCGTGTTCATTATCATGGTTTAAACCGAAATCAGTCACAAAATCTGCTCAAAGTTGCATTTCTTGAAAAATCCTTTTTTTATTCGCGCAAATTTGAGACTTGGGTTCGAACTACAGTTTAAAAGCAAGTTTTTCAGGCTCAATGGTTTCAAACAGACTGAAATTTCGGCATCGCTTTCAGAATCATGTTCCAATCCGGAAAAGGTCACAAATTCTTCTTAATTTTGCATTTTTGGTAAAATGATTATTCTTAGGGGCCCCTATTTGAGACTTGGGTTTGAACTAATAAAGCCATTTTTTAAGCTCTATGATACCAAACGGACTGAAAGTTCAGAATCGTGTTCATTATCATGGTTTAAACCGAAATCAGTCAAAAAATCTGCTAAAAGTTGCATTTCTGGAAAAATCATGATTCTTACGGGCGCTAATTTGAGACTTGGGTTCGAACTGTAAAAGCCATTTTTTCAGACTCTATGATTCCAAACCGACTGAAATTTAGGAATCGCTTTCAGAATCAAGTTCCAAGCCAAAATCGGTCACAAATTCTTCTTAAACTTGCATTGCTGGTTAAATGATTATTCTTAGGGCTCCCTATATGAGACTTGGGTTCGAACTAATAAAGCCATTTTTTTCAAGCTCTATGGTTTCAAACGGACTGAAATTTTGGAATCGCCTTCAGAATCATGTCCCAATCCGAAAAAAGTCACAAATTCTTGTTAAACTTGCATTTCTTGTTAAATGATTATTCTTAGGGGCCCTTATTTGAGACTTGGGTTCGAAATTTAAAAGCCAGTTTTTCAGGCTATATGGTACCAACCGGGCTGATATATCGGAATCGGGATAAAAACCATGGTCTTAATCGAAATCAGTCAAACAATCTGCATAAAGTTGCATTTCTGAAAAATGCATGTTTCTTATAGGCGCTAATTCGAGATTTGGGTTCGAAATGTAAAAGCCATTTTTTCAGGCTCTATGGTTTCAAACGGACTGAAATTTCGGAATCGCTTTCTGAATCATGTTCAAAGCCGAAAAAGGTCACAATTTCTTCTTAAACTTGCATTTCTTGGAAAATGATTGTTCTTAGGGGCGCTTATTTGAGACTTGGGATCGAACCTTAAACGCCATTTTTTCAAGCTTTATGGTGCCAACCGGGCTTTTTTTCGGAATCGTGATAAAAATCATAGTCTTAATCAAAATCAGTCAAACAATCTACTGAAAGTTCTATTTCTGAAAAAAGCATGTTTCTTATTGGCGCTAATTCGAGACTTGGGTTCGAACTCTAAAAGCCATTTTTTCAGGCTCTATGGTACAAAACGAACTGAAATGTCGGAATCGTGTTAAGAATCATGGTATAAACCGAAATAAGTCGCACAATCTGCTTAAAGTTGAATTTCTGGAAAAATCATAATTATTAAGGGACCCTATTTGAGACCTGGTTTCGAACTTATTAAGCCATTTTTTAAGGCTCTATGGTACCAAACGGACTGAAATTTAGGAATCGTGTTCATTATAATTGTTTATATCGAATTCCGTAACAAAATCTGCTAAAAGTTGCATTTCTGAAAAAATCATTATTCTTATGGGCGCTTATTTGAACCTTGGGTTCGAACTGTAAAAGCCATTTATTCAGGCTCTATGGTTTCAAACGGACTGAGATTTCGGAATCGCTTTCAAAATCATGTTCTTAGCCGAAATAGGTCATAAATTCTTCTTAAACTTGCATTTCTGGTTAAATGATTATTCTTATGGCCCCCTATTTGACACTTGGGTTCGAACTAATAAAACCAGTTATTAATTTTCTATGGTACCAAAAGGACTGAAATTTCGGAATCACTTTCAGAATCATGTTCCAAGCCGTAATAGGTCACAAATTCTTCTTAAACTTGCATTTCTTGTAAAATGATTATTCTTAGGGGCCCATATTTGAGACTTGGTTTCAAAATTTAAAATCCATTTTTTCAGGCAATATGTACCAACCGGGTTGATATTTAGGAATGGTGATAAGAATCATAGTCTTAATCGAAAACAGTCAGACAATCTGCATAAAAATGCATTTCTGAAAAAATCATGATTCTTATAGGCCCTAATTCCAGGCTTGGGTTCGAACTCTAAATGCCATCGTTCCAGGCTCTATGGTACAAAACGAACTGATTTTTCGGAATCGTGTTAAGAATCATGGTATACACCGAAATAAGTCACACAATCTGCTTAAAGTTGAATTTCTGGAAAAATCATAATTCTTAGGGGCCGCTATTTGAGACTTGAGTTCGAATATATAAAGCCATTTTTTAGGACTCTATGGTACCAAACGGACTGAAATTTTGGAATCGTGTTCATTATCATTGTTTAAACCGAATTAAGTCACAAAATCTGCTAAAAGTTGCATTTCTGGAAAAATCATTATCGTTTTGGGCGATAATTTGAGACTTGGGTTCGAACTGTAAAAGCCATTTTTTCAGGCTCTATGGTTTCAAACGGACTGAAATTTCGGAATCGCTTTCAGAATCTTGTTCAAAGCCGAAAAAGGTCAAAAATTCTTCTTAAACTTGCATTTCTGGTTAAATGATTATTCTAAGGGTCCCCTATTTGAGACTTGTGTTCGAACTAATAAAGCCATTTTTGAAAGCTCTATGGTACCAAATGGACTGAAATGTCGGAAACCCTTTCAGAATCATGTTCCAAGCCGAAATAAATCACAAATTCTTTTTAAACTTGCATTTCTTGTTAAATGATTATTCTTAGGGGCCCTTATTTGAGACTTGGGTTCGAAATTTATAAGTCAGTTTTTCAGGCTATATGGTACCAACCGGGCTGATATATCGGAATCGTGATAAAAATCATAGTCTTAATCGAAATCAGTCAAACAATCTGCATAAAGTTGCATTTCTGAAAAAAGCATGTTTCTTATAGGCGCTTTTTCGAGATTTGGGTTCGAACTGTAAAAGCCATTTTTTCAGGCTCCATGGTTTGAAACGGACTGAAATTTCGGAATCGCTTTCAAAATCTTGTTTTTAGCCGTAATAGGTCATAAATTCTTCTTAAACTTGCATTTCTGGTTAGATGATTATTCTAAGGGGCCCCTATTTGAGACTTGGGTTCGAACTAATAAAACCATTTTTTACGGTTCTATGTTAAAAAACAGACTGAAATTTCGGAATCGTGTTCATTATCAAAGTTTTAACCGAAATCAGTCACGAAATCTGCTTTAAGTTGCATTTCTGGAAAAATCATGATTCTTAAGGGCGCTTATTTGAGACTTGGGTTCGAACAGTAAAAGCCATTTTTTCAGGCTCTTCGGTTTCAAACGGACTGAAATTTCGTCATCGCTTTCTAAATCATGTTCCTTGCCGAAATAGGTCACAAATTCTTCTTTAACTTGCATTTCTGGTTAAATGATTATTCTTAGGGGCCCCTATTTGAGACTTGGGTTCGAACTAATAAAGCCATTTTTTAAAGCTCTATGGTTTCAAACGGACTGAAATTTTGGAATCGCCTTGAGAATCATGTCTTAATCCGAAAAATGTCACAAATTCTTTTTAAAATTGCATTTCTTGATAAATGATTATTCTTAGGGGCCCTTATTTGAGACTTGGGTTCGAAATTCAAAAGTCAGTTTTTCAGGCTATATGGTACCAACCGGGCTGATATATCGGAATCGTGATAAAAATCATAGTCTTATTCCAAATCAGTCAAACAATCTGCATAAAGTTGCATTTCTGAAAAAAGCATGTTTCTTATAGGCGCTAATTCGAGATTTGGGTTCGAACTGTAAAAGCCATTTTTTCAGGCTCCATGGTTTGAAACGGACTGAAATTTCGGAATCGCTTTCAAAATCTTGTTCTTAGCCGTAATAGGTCATAAATTCTTCTTAAACTTGCATTTCTGGTTAAATGATTATTCTTAGGGCCCCCTATTTGAGACTTGGGTTCGAACTAATAAAGCCAGTTTTTTATTTTCTATGGTACCAAACGGACTCAAATTTCAGAATCACTTTCAGAATCATGTTCCAAGCCTTAATAGGTCACACATTCTTCTTTTACTTGCATTTCTTGTAAAATGATTATTCTTAGGGGCCCTTATTTGAGACTTGGGTTCAAAATTTAAAATCCATTTTTTCAGGCAATATTGTACCAACCGGTTTGATATTAAGGAATGGTTATAAGAATCATAGTCTTAATCGAAAACAGTCAGACAATCTGCATAAAGTTCCATTTATGAAAAAATCATGATTCTTATAGGCCCTAATTCCAGACTTGGGTTCGAACTCTAAAAGCCATTTTGTCAGGCTCTATGGTACAAAACGAACTGAAATTTCGGAATCGTGGTAAGAATCATGGTATAAACCGAAATAAGTCACACAATCTGCTTAAAGTTGAATTTCTGGAAAAATCATAAATCTTTGTGGCCCCTATTTGAGACTTGGGTTCGAACATATAAAGCCATTTTTTAGGACTCTATGGTACCAAACGGACCGAAATTTTGGAATCGTGTTCATTATCATTGTTTAAACCGAATTAAGTCACAAAATCTGCATAAAGTTGCATTTCTGAAGAAATCATTATCGTTTTGGGCGCTAATTTGAGACTTGGGTTCGAACTGTAAAAGCCATTTTTTCAGGCTCTATGGTTTCAAACGGACTGAAATTTCGGAATCGCTTTCAGAATCATGTTCAAAGCCGAAACAGGACAAAAATTCTTGTTAAAATTGCAGTTCTGGTATAATGATTTTTCTTAAGGGCCCCTATTTGAGACTTGGGTTCGAACTAATAAAGCCAATTTTGAAGGCTCTATGGTACCAAACGGACTGAAATTTTGGAATCGTGTTCATTATCATGGTTTAAACCGAAATCAGTCACTAAATCTGCTAAAAGTTGCATTTCTTGAAAAATCCTTTTTTTATTCGCGCTAATTTGAGACTTGGGTTCGAACTACAGTTTAAAAGCAAGTTTTTCAGGCTCAATGGTTTCAAACAGACTGAAATTTCGGCATCGCTTTCAGAATCATGTTCCGATCCGGAATAGGTCACAAATTCTTCTTAAACTTGCATTTTTGGTAAAATGATTATTCTTAGGGGCCCCTATTTGAGACTTGGGTTTGAACTAATAAAGCCATTTTTTAAGCTCTATGATACCAAACGGACTGAAAGTTCAGAATCGTGTTCATTATCATGGTTTAAACCGAAATCAGTCAAAAAATCTGCTAAAAGTTGCATTTCTGGAAAAATCATGATTCTTACGGGCGCTAATTTGAGACTTGGGTTTGAACTGTAAAAGCCATTTTTTCAGACTCTATGATTCCAAACCGACTGAAATTTCGGAATCGCTTTCAGAATCAAGTTCCAAGCCAAAATCGGTCACAAATTCTTCTTAAACTTGCATTTCTGGTTAAATGATTATTCTTAGGGCCCCCTATATGAGACTTGGGTTCGAACTAATAAAGCCAATTTTTAATTTTCTATGGTACCAAACGGACTGAAATTTCGGAATCACTTTCAGAATCATGTTCCAAGCCGTAATAGGTCACAAATTCTTCTTTTACTTGCATTTCTTGTAAAATGATTATTCTTAGGGGCCCTTATTTGAGACTTGGGTTCAAAATTTAAAATCCATTTTTTCAGGCAATATGTTCCAACCGGGTTGATATTTAGGAATGATGATAAGAATCATAGTCTTAATCGAAAACAGTCAGACAATCTGCATAAAGTTGCATTTCTGAAAAAATCATGATTCTTATAGGCCCTAATTCCAGACTTGGGTTCGAACTCTAAAAGCTATTTTTTCAGGCACTATGGTACAAAACGAACTGGGTTTTCGGAATCGTGTTAAGAATTATGGTATAAACCGAAATAAGTCAAACAATCTGCTTAAAGTTGAATTTCTGGAAAACTCATAATTCTTAGGGGCCCCTATTTGAGCCTTGGGTTCGAACATATAAAGCCATTTTTTAGGACTCTATGGTACCAAACGGACTGAAATTTTAGAATCGTGTTCATTATCATTGTTTAAACCGAATTAAGTCACAAAATCTGCTAAAAGTTGCATTTCTGGAAAAATCATTATCGTTTTGGGCGATAATTTGAGACTTGGGTTCGAACTGTAAAAGCCATTTTTTCAGGCTCTATGGTTTCAAGTACCAAACGGACTGAAATTTCGGAATCGTGTTCATTATCATGGTTTAAACCGAAATCAGCCACAAAATCTGCTCAAAATAGTTGCATTTCTGGAAAAATCATGAGTCTTATGGGCGCTAATTTGAGATTTGGGTTTGAACTGTAAAAGCCATTTTTTCAGGCTCAATAGTTTCAAATGGACTGAAATTTCTTAATCGCTTTCAGAATCGTGTTCCAATTTTTTAATTTTTCAGTCTATATGTTACCAACTGGGCTGATATTTTGGAATCGTGATAAGAATCATAGTCTTAATCGAAATCCGTCAAACAAACTGCTGAAAGTTGAATTTTTTTGAAAAAACATAATTCTTAGGTGCCCCTATTAAAGACCTGGGTTCAAACTTATAAAGACATTTTTTAAGGCTCTATGGTACCGAACGGACTGAAATTTTGGAATCTTGATTGGAATTATGGTATTTATCGAAATCAGTCACACAATCTGCTCAAAGTTGCATTTCTGGAAAAATCAAAATTGTTAGAGGCCCCTATTTGAGACTTAGGTTCGAACCATTTAAAAATTCGAACCATTTATTAGTTCGAACCATTCAAACCAACCAAAAAGCCATTTTTTAAGGCTCTATGGTTTCAAGCGGACTGAAATTTTGGAATCGCTTTCAGAATCATGTTCCAATCCGAAAAAGGTCACAAATTCTTCATTAACGTACATTTCTTGTAAAATGATTATTCTTAGGGGCCTTTATTTGAGACTTGGGTTCGAAATTTAAAAGACAGTTTTTCAGGCTATATGGTACCAACCAGGCTGATATTTCGGAATCGTGATAAAAATCATAGTCTTAATCGAAATCAGTCAAACAATCCTCATAAAGTTGCATTTCTGAAAAAAGCGTGTTTCTTATAGGCGCTAATTCGAGACTTGGGTTCGAACTTTATAAGCCATTTTGTTCGGCTTTATTGTACAAAACGAAATGAAATTTTGTAGTCCACTTAAGAATCATGGTATTAACCGAAATAAGTCACACAATCTGCTTAAAGTTGATTTTCTGGCAAAATCATAATTCTTAAGGGCCCCCATTTGAGACTTGGTTTCGAACTTATTAAACCAATTTTTAAGGCTCTATGGTACCAAACGGACTGAAATTTAGGAATCGGGTTCATTATTATTGTTTATATCGAATTCAGTCACAAAATCTGCTAAAAGTTGCATTTCTGAATAAATCATGATTGATGAACTTGGGTTCGATATTTAAAAGCCAGTTTTTCAGGCTATATGGTACCAACCGGGCTGATATATCGGAATCGTGATAAAAATCATAGTCTTAATCGAAATCAGTCAAACAATCTGCATAAAGTTGCATTTCTGAAAAAAGCATGTTTCTTATAGGCGCTAATTCGAGATTTGGGTTCGAACTGTAAAAGCCATTTTTTCAGGCTCTATGGTTTCAAACGGACTGAAATTTTGGAATCGCTTTCAGAATCATGTTCAAAGCCGAAAAAGGTCACAATTTCTTCTTAAACTTGCATTTCTTGGAAAATGATTATTCTTAGGGGCCCTTATTTGAGACTTGGGTTCGAACTTAAAAAGCCATTTTTTAAGACTATTTGGTACCAAACGGACTGAAATTTCGGAATCGCCTTCAGAACCATTGTCAGAGACGAAATAGGTCAAAAAGACTCCTTAAACTTGCATTACTGGTAAAATGATTTGGGTTCGAACAAATAAAGCCATTTTTTAAAGCTCTATGGTTTCAAACGGACTGAAATTTTTTAATCGTGTTAAGAATCATGGTATAAACCGAAATAAGTCACACAATCTGCTTAAAGTTCGGAATCGTGTTCATTATCATGGTCCAAGCCGAAATCAGTCACAAAAGCTGCTAAAAATTGCATTTCTGGAAAAATCATGATTCTTATGGGCGCTTATTTGAGATTTGGGTTCGAACTTTACAAGCCATTTTTTCAGGCTCTATCGTACCAAATGAACTGATATTTCGGAATCGTGATAAGAATCATGGTTGTTGAGTTTTTAATGGGAGGAACTTGTAAATGATAACACATCAAAAACTTTAAAAGGACTCTCGACTTTTATTTGCTCTATCCCCAATTTCATTGTGAATATCAGGAGATCCAAAACTACCCAGGACAGACCAAGGAGTGGTCTTTACTTAATAGTAGTAATTTACTTAATAGCTTCTAATGAAGCGTTAGCGAAAGAAGAGAATGTACAATGAAAATCAAATCTTTTTTTAATCTGCTTGGGAGTTTGCACCTACCGACATCTTTGTATGATTTCTACAATTAATTATCTTGGTTACATTCAATTCAATTTTATCTACTTGGGGAGGTGTTAGTCCTAGATAAAAACTGTATTATTCAATTTTAAACAACAACACTTATATTGAAATCACTAGATTTCAGGGTTAAAATATTTACAACAAACAATACAGCATTTGTGCAAAAGCTTCATATACAATATGACTAAACTCTTCAACAAAATCCCACTCTCATTCAAAAATCACTACAATATTATCATATTTAAATTTCAATTAAATCCGGGATACCAAATATAGGGAGATCAGACATTTAAATTATACTGACCCCAAATACAGACTGAAACCAAAACTGTTGGGAAGCTTTGTATATGTACGCACAGATGGCAGTGCATAGAGCTTGCGGGGAAGTCCGTAAGATGGAGCCAGTGGCCAGTTGTCGCCATGGACAGTGCAAAGGCTCTCAGACAATCTTACTGGCCCAGATTCCAATTAGCAAGCTTCTAGTTAGGTCGATTATCGAGTCACCATTATAATACGTGGAGTATTTAACAAATCCCTGATTAATATAAAAGAATCAACTTATTATTAAACTCCTTCCAAGACGAGTTGGAGACCTGTTTGTGCGAACACAGCAAAAATCATTCAACTTCACTAAAATATTTATATTTACTTTATGTTTTCCGCACTACCTAATTTCAATAATATTTTAATGGAATCCTCAGCACGGGAGATCCAAGTGAAAATATCATTATCTCTGTTTGTTACCAAAAAGGAATATAATAAAACATTTAATATTATTTTTACATTCATCCTTATTCTGCCAGTTCCAAGTCTTACTGCCGTAAGATACCAGCACTCCATTGTTGACTGCTAGTTTCGCTTATTTGGACAGTTAATTAATAGGTACCTATAAAGAAAAAAAATTGAGAGATAAAATAAATCCCCTTATTACAGGGGCATTGTCACCATTAATACTTATATTCATTACAGCAAACTACGAAAGGAGTTCAAATGTATTATCTAGTGACATCGCATAGTGTTTAGTACGGACGATTGGTACTTGGAATGGACTGTAATTTGAGCGATCGTCTTTATTTATCTTAAGGAATATCAGGACTTAGAAAAAGGGGACCTTTAACTTGTGAATGATGATTGTTTCTTTTGGAGTCCATTTGATTTCTGGAAGATTCCGTAGGTTACTTATTATTAATAGATGTACATCTTACAAGTACCGTTAATGTTAGAGATTTCACAATACGAACTCTTTAACAATCACCACATGGCACTATTTAATGTATTTAACTTGAGGATGATTATTTACACTATTTTACGGAGAAGCGACACTAAAAAGTCCCTTTATGACAAAAGTTAGAACATTTAAAGTAATACTTTCGTAGGTATTCTTTTTTCAAATCTTCTTTCTTGCAAGGAAAGAACGGAATAAAAATTTAAGAAATTGCAATTAAAGTAGGAACTAGGATTTGGAATAATCATAAAATTGTTTCAATAGTAAATACCTATTGATCATTCGATGATCACGCACCTAACATAAGAAAAGGATGTCTTAATTCCGGTGACCCACGAATTTCAATCATAATAGTTCTCAATTAATCCGCGATCCGTTTGGCGCCCTTTTCATGTCTCTGGAAACATCTCGTTCCGGGCGCGAACAATAGATGGCGGCAGCTACACCCCCCTATTACATCTGAAACGTCTTAATTTGCATAGAAAACCCGTGGAATTTATTCATCAAGTCCTAAATGAACATCGTGAATGTGGCACGTGGATTTACATATTTCTTGTTCGCTTTCGCCAAACATTAATCTTCTTAATCGTGGGATCAATGCAGCCAGGAACCTAAAAGTGTCGTGAGACGATCTCACATAAATCCAAAAATGTAAATTTTTGAATTATTTTAATAGTGTTTGAAAATATCACTATCCAACATACTAATTTCGGTTGTGCAATTGTTCAATGGTTCAATGAATTCTAGAATGCGGATTTGTTTTTAATTTAACTGTCATTTTCAAAATTGGTACTGTTTGTTTGAATAATGAAGATAAACCATAAGGTAACTATCTATTTTATAATATTTTAACTAGAAAATTATTTTAATTGCCATTTTCAAAACGAATTTTAATTTTAAATTTGCTGAACTGCCAAACCAGTTTGTTAGTAGGGCAATTTTACAATGAAAATTATAAAACTAAGGCACAAATATATAACGAGAAACCACAATATAGAAAACAGGGATAGAAGAATAAAATTACAAGTTACTACAATACAAAGACATTAAATACACAGACAGATAGATATAATACAGACAACACACTCAAAGGCACGCAGTAAATTCAAATACTCTCATAGTCAAATTACAAATTACAAATCAATATAATGCAGCTATCAGCTATTTTATCAGCATTAATATAAATGCAATTTTTGTTTTATTATAAAGATATAATAGTAGAGCTAGTGTTATCTTCAAAATGATACACAAATGTCTATTACCCGTGTTTATCCGAGTTCAACAATATTTTGCGAAAAACTCTATTTTCTCCTTTGAATGAAATTAAATTGGTTTGATTGGTTGATGGAGATTTAAAAGCTTCCCGGTTCATGCTAGAAATGATTTTAAAACGGTTGTACCTACATATTTATATTTGCACTATTAATTTGGTACATAGATGAGCAACGCTATTTAATAGGTAGTTCATTGTGTATCCTTGGGGAGCTTTCTACTAAATCTCAAGGTAAAAACGTAATCTCGCTATTTAGATTCTTACCCCAGATGCGTTCAACCTTGAAGATAAATTGGAGTAACGCTTTAGAACAAAAGCCTTGCGACATTTCGCAGGTAAAATAATTGTTATTTTCTTAAACTGCAAATAAATGTCACGGTTGAATTAACGCGATTGGACCGAAAAACCCTCACATAAAGATTTAAGCCCCTAAAAATCAAAGGTTAGATTCGGGAACATAATATCTCCCAAAACCTTGTTTTTTTTTCTTTCTTTACGCATTTATTCTTTTAGAAAGGAGGTGAAATGAGATTTATTGTTTATATAAATTTTCAATCGTTTTGTAAGTGTTTTTCCAAACAGTATTTTAGAGTTAATATTTTCTCGCGCCCTCGATCTGCAATATAAATAGCACGTGTGTTATGCAGATTGAGTATATAATCCAATATTACGGCGTAAAATCATCAGACTAAAGACACATTGACTGAGTAGTACAGCGAAGTCGTTGCGAACACTTTGCATTTTGTCTGCCTGAAAATTTGTTTATACGTTCCGTTTTAAGATGGTGGCTGTTTCGATGGTTCAGTAAAGATTATTAATTCAAATGTGAAATAGTCATGTTTATTTAAACTTTCTTATTCGCATTTTTCAATATTATAGTAACTTCCTATCTGAAAAAAAATTGGGATAAGAGTTGTCATTCAGAGAGTGATGTTTCTTTGGACAAATCGTAGATATAATTCTTTGGTTCAAAATTTGTAGGTATTTAAGTACCTACTTAAATTTTGGTTTTGATTTATTAAATAAATGCCCCGAAAACTTTAACTATTAAATAAAAAAAAAACTTTTCCCCTTTTTTTCTGAACGAAAATAAGGAAATGCTTCGTAACATTTATACAGATTTAAAAAAATATATACTTAAATAATTTTCTTCTTAAACCTCCTAATTTTAATCGGTGACCTAATTTCCTGATCTTTCCCAAAATTTTGCGGAAAAACACTACACATTTTGCCTTCGTAAATCCGGGTTAAAAGCAATCATTACCAACAGGATATAAACCCCACCTTCATACAACCATGAACTATTCATTAATAATTATTCATGGTTGTATGAACGTGGGCTTATAGGTGCACAGTTCTTAAAATTTTTGCTTGAACAGACTACGTAATAATAACAACATAATAACGAAAGTAGACATTTTCAATCGCGAGCTGTTAAGCCGCAGATAATATAAAAAGTCCATAAAAAGGTATTTTTCTGATATTTCATAATTTTTGTTTTTTTATATTTATAATACTGTTATGAATTGCTTCTTATGAGTACCAATAAATGACAACCGAGACTACAAGGTACAATTATGTAAGTTAGTTTGACTAGTCTATAGTTAGTAATCACATAGATCAATGTAGAAATGTATTATATATTTGTACAACGCCCTTGAGGTAGTTTTGCACAAAAACGGCGTTATAAAAATCATCCAAATATTATTATTTATTATTTTTACTCAAAATTTTATTGTTTTGTACCACTCTAGCGATTATTAGCATTTAT
Source organism: Hesperophylax consimilis (assembly GCF_061612785.1). Lineage (NCBI taxonomy): Eukaryota > Metazoa > Arthropoda > Insecta > Trichoptera > Limnephilidae > Hesperophylax > Hesperophylax consimilis. Next base: position 2,505,492 of record NC_142841.1, on the reverse strand, counting down.
GCTAAGTTTGAGAAAGTTTTGAGCGATTGCTTGCCATAATGTGCCAAATTTATAGAGCCTAAAAATCTGGAATAAGCGGTGTAATATAGGTGAATTCATTCACTTTAAATCGCAGTAAGTAGTTTCATACGTTTTCATATTAATATTTCGAGGAATGCTAGTAATTAAATAATTTGGTAAATGTATATATATATATATATGAAACCAGTCGCTCGAGTGGTAAAACGATTCTGTATTGGACTAAATTAATGTTATAGCCTCTATTTTATTTATTATAAGGATATCTGCGGTGGTTAAAATTCTTTGATAGAATATTGAATCATAGATTTTGTTTAACTTGGGAATAGATTTATAATTGAGTAGAGGATATTTAGGAATAAAGTATTTCAACAACCTTCCGATTGAAATAAAGAAATTAAAATATATCAACAAATTGAAGTTATACTTGCCAGGAATAATTAACTAAATAATTGCCTGTTTTTCCTTTTCTTTATATTTATTATCAGTAAATATGCATCTCTATTTTGTTTAGATGTTTCTTATTACTATATATACACGTACTTATTGCATAATGTTATTCTATTTTCCTTATCGCTCACCAAGCACCAGTTTCTTCTTTGGTAAGATTGCGATTATAAATATATTTTGTACATATATACCACTGTAGGTACCCACTTATGTATATGAAATATATATTTTTTAAAACACAACTTTAGGAAGCTTGAAACAAAACACGTTTCTACTCGCCCCGCATTCCAACAATTCCCCTCAGACAAAGAAAGTAAAGTAAGGTGTGATGACGGTTTATTCGTTCAGTTTGTCCGGTCAGTCCATCCATTCCCTTCATCCGTTCATGCCAGTGGGATGAAATTTATTAATTCAGACCGGCCCATGATTCAACGGTGGCAGTAAGTCCTGTGAACTCGGTCGTAATTTTCACCTTTTCACGCCATACTAACGGTTTGATTAGTTGGGGACGAAGGTTTTTGAGCAACTTTATGGATGATTATATATGTCTGGAATTCGGTCTGCACCATACAAAATATAAATTGCTTCTAATTTTTTTATCTTTATATAAAGAATCACAATTACAAGAAATATATCTAATGTACAACATAGATACCTACAATATATATATATATATATATATATATATATATATATATATATATATATATATATATATATATATATTTATATATATATATATTATATATATATATATATATATATATATATATTATATATATATATATATATATATTTATATATATTATATATATTTTTTTTTTTTTAAAGAAAGACAAACATTCCCGGGTTACGAATAACCCAACAATGTTTGAAAATCTCCTACTACCACCACAGAAAGCCGAAAATGTTGCTTGTGTTGTGATGGAGGACTTAGCCAGCCGAGGAATCGAACACGCGACGCTCGGGTGAGACCCAAGCGCTATGCCCACTCAACCACTGACCGGTCAAATTCATATATTATATTATATATATAATATGTGGATTTTAAGTGCCTAACTAATTTAAACAACATATACACAATCATAAGTGTTAGATAAATGGTTATTTATCATTATTTTTTTAATGATAGACTAATATTTAAAAGACAAGTTTTTTATGCAAAGCATAAGGATTACAAATTATAATAGGCAATAATTAGTCGATTGAAATATCCATACAAATTGAATATGGTAAAAAATCTTGTCTTTAAACATTAGTAAATCATTAAAAAAAATATATAGGTAAATTTGACAAGTCAAAATATTTCACCAACAAATGTAGTTATAATATGTCTCGACGCCATCTAGTGGGAAATTTAGCACTAACAAAGCCTTTCCTACAAAATAAAGATGGTTGTTTGCAGGTGAAAAAATATAATAAGCAGTAATTGTTGATTGAAGTACACTAGTACTTAATTCAATATGTACTAACATGTTGAATTATTTGGCGTGTTGGAAATAAGCCTACTTAGCTCAGTGGTCTCAGAGCTGACGACAGGACATCAGAAGGTGTGGGTTCGATTCCCTTCAGCGCATTTATTTTTACTCGGGAGATATTGTCGATTTGTATGGATATTTCAAGTGACTAATTATTGCTTATAATAATTGGTTATTTATCAGTTGTATAAAATTGAAAATATGTTGATCAGTAAAAGGTCAGAGTTTAAATGGAAAATCAATAGTTTGGGATTATTGATTTCCTAAACTTCAAGGCTGATGTAAGCATATTGAGTAAGATTAAGAAAGGGATGCGTGTATGCTTTGGACGTGTAGAGCGAATGAACGAAGAAAGAAGTGTAAGGAGAATATGTGACACAAATATAAATGGTGGCAGAAGTCGGGGACGCCCGAGGAAGATATGGCACGATCAAGTGAATTAGATACTTGAGTCGGGCGATGTCAAGAGTATGTAAGATACGATGTATGAATGTGTATGAGGTACGGAGTGTGTGCTAGACTGAGTTGCTTGCCAGTCCATCCTCTCTGCCTAACCCTGCGACAAACGGCGTGATGGTTAGTTAGTTAGACTTCCAAAGCTAATGTTATAACACAGATTGACTGTAGTAAATTTGTAGTGCTGAGCCATTTTTGCTTTCATACTAGTGCTTAGGATCCCTTCTTCTTCCTGAGTCAACATTTTGGGCACATTTTCACTATCAATGAATTTGAGAACTACCACTGTACCACTGCACTACCATTGAAAATGAAAATTATTTTTGCGAGATATTGAAGGCTGATAGAGATATCGAAATAAGGGTAAATGTAGGAAACTTCATTAATGCAGGACTGAACGCGGCTGGCGCTAGCAAAAAAATTGTCCAAAGAAGCGAAGCTAGCAGTCCACAATGGAGTGATGCATGGAACGTACGGCAGTGAGTCATGAAACTGGCAGAGGAAGGACGATAGGGAAGATAGAGAAGGCGTATAGGGTAAAACACTGCATGATAATGTAAAAGAAGTCAGGGAATCCCAAGTAAGACATAAGTACATCAAGTAAACCAGATAATTGAGTAGGGCCAGAAATTGGAATAACAGAAGAGTATGTAAAGACGACACATGATTGTGAATCAGGCAAGACCGAGTTGTTTGGGGGTCCGTCCTTTCCACCTACCCCTGTGGGGAAACGGTGTGATGGTTAGTTAGTAACGTTAGGTACGAGAACGGACATAAGTTTCCCGACTGTCTGTGACAGATTTGTTCCTGATTATAAGAGATTCTAGGTCTAAATAGAGACAAAGTGCTTCGTTTTTAAGAAAGCGTTATTATTAGTATCTGTGAATCCTTGAAGCAACTAGATGAATTTGACTACTTTGGGAGGAAGAGTATGCTACGTTACGAGTAACGAGTTGTTAAGGAAATCAATCATCCCTATCTACCACTATGGAGAAAAACTTTTGTAAACAGTATCTTCTACATTTGATCATATAATTCGATTGCTTACCTCTTGTAAATAAAAAGAATATTAACGAATATCGATGGAATTATCTCGCTTATTTGCATGTTGCATGTTTGATTTCTGAAGTTTATCAATGGAAATACCAGCGCGATGGAAAAGAAGTGTAGCGATGGAGATTTACATTCCGTAATCAACCTAAAATTTCGCTGCTCGCTACCCTTGTAATTCCCCAAAGACAAACAAACCGCGGGGCAGTTTTCGATGTAAGTTTTTGCTGTTTCACGCATAAGAGAATCGATAATTTTATGGCTATGTAATTCAATAGTTAGATCAAATAACTTTTTGGGTGTCTCAATAAAAGCAACCCAGGGGCAGGCTGAGGAAGACTGGAAGTAGATATATTGTTTACTTATACTGAGTTTTTACATACGATCTCACTAACGTGAAAACAATCCACTTATGAAAAATTAATGTTCAAATAGTTATAACAACTTCAAAATACATTTGGGTCAGAGGGTTAAAATTGTAGATATTATTTATAACGTATTTAGGTGAAACATGCTATGGCGTCCTAAAAAATGGGAATTGGGAACATTTATTTCAATATTGCTAAGACATAATGCAGTATCAAGATGGACGTGAATTATTTTTTGTAAACATATTAGATCAGTTAGTTGCCTTCTAATTTTAAGTGTATTCATCTTGATGTATTCAAGTCGTACGTCATATAATCTAAGATGGTTATGTAGACCACATTTGAAAAACAAGTCATTTTTTCTACACCAATTCTACAATGTTTTCATATTACAGTAATGTGGATTCCAAATATTGCTTCCATATTCATGTTTACTTCTAATTAAGGCACTGTAAAGGTCTATGCAAGTATGAGTTGGTGTAATTTTTTAAGAATTGCATTTTACTCTAGTTGACAAAACAGATTTTTAGGATGTATTATTTTATTTTTTTAATTAAGTTGGTTGATCAAGATTACTTCTTTAATAATTACTTAATAGTAATTAATTACTGTACTAAAAATGCCATGGTGGCCTCAAAAATTACGAATAATCAAATTATTTTCGCCTATGTTTCATAGTTTAAAACACAAATTAATATAGCGGCACGTATCCACAATAGATATTTGCCATACCAACTGGTTAAAAATATAATTTTTCAGTTGGTTAAGTATTTTGGCTTCAATTCCAAATTTAAGTATTATATGAAAAATTGAATTAAATCACTATTATTTATAGCAATTGAAATATGTAATTTATAATTCATGAGCCTTTTAAGAACTTATTATGTATTCTTTTAACTTTATGGGAATGAATATTTTGTATAAAGGTGACCAATGTGTAAAGCAAAAGCTAAATCGGTAATTTTAAAATATCGGATCGATATGTGTAACTACCGATGATTTAATTTCGATTTCTTGAACACGGTCGCGCTAGTAATAGCTAGACCGATATTGATAATGCAATAACTAAGAAATCGATATACGCTGGTAACACTGGTGCAGTTGTCTATGAATTGACATTCCTAAACGTCAGATCGCAATGTTTAATTGAAATAATAACTAAATACATTGACAGTCCGTACATCCTTTTTTACTTTTAACAGCGAGTTAATTATTTCATGAGGTGTTTAGTCATAACTAACAACTTCAAGTTGGAACAGAATCCATTTATTGCGATTGTATTGAGTATTATATTTATCTACCGTGCTAGATACCCTGAGAGCGGAATAAAAGGAATTTACTAACATGAAACACACGTACATTACAAATATACCTAAATTCGGAATAGTTTACAAGGTAGGTATCTATTGCAGAATAGCACGGCCTGTAAACGTGTTTGAGTAGTGATAGTCCTAATAAAATACTCGTCGGTTTGTGTTATTAAACATCAAATTAATTTTAATTACATTCGAGTGTTCAAAACAAAATAATAATTCAAATTATAACCATTGTAATAAAGTTATAACAAAATTTTGTTAATTTAATATTATTTTCCCTGTAGTTAAATTCAAAACGATTAACTTAAAGCAATAATTAACAATGCTAAAAAAGCTGAGAGCCTCTGAAATAAGAGTAAGTAGAGATTTTCCGGGAATAAAGTTTCGGAGAGGCTTCGTTTTAAATTTTCAATAATAATGTAATTCGCGTGGAGAATCAACTCGAGCAAGTTAGTATATTCGGGAGACATTTTGAATTTTATATTTCAATGAAGTTGTGCGAAGACTTCACCATAATGGTAATATCAATCTATCAGGAAAAATAGCTCAATTTCATTTGGATAAACTTGAGATGAAATTGAGCTCGCTGTATTTATTTGAATTCTAAATAAATATACTGGTAGTTCCGTGAACCTTAGAGCTTGCGTACAAAAGGGTAAGTTTCTAATTTTCTCTTAATAAATAAATCAAAACCTAAATTTACTTTTAAATCACAAGAATTGTAAGGCGGTCCTTAAATACACTATTATTATAAACCAAAAATATTTAGCATAACATTTTTTAAAATTTCGTACAAGAAATTATTCAATTTGTCCAAAGAAGCCAACACCACCTTCTCGATGACAATTCTTTTTTAAAACTTTCTTTAGGCCGGGGGTACCATTGAGTTAGTTTAAGCGAACTAAAGCGAAGGATAAAAATGTAGTATCCAACAAGGCAACCATCTTGAACTGGAACCGGAAGGTGACAAACAAAATGAAATGCCAAATAGTCCAGTTAAAACCAGATCTCGCAGCGTTCAGTGATATTCGAAAAGATTCTAAAAAAGAGATACAGAAAATAAAAAGGCAACGGTCGCAACTGGGACTCGAACCCATATCCTGTACTCTTACCTGGACTGGCATCTTTTCCATGTAAGCTATTGCCACCTTATTTTGAAAGCCTCTAAGTAAGGCTCTCTACTAGCAATCCGAAGGTCGCGCGTTCAAACACCGGCCTGCGTTAGTAAATTTTAGTTGTTTAATTTGTGTTATTTCACAATTTATTAATTAAAAATAATATGTAGTTTACTTGCGATACGTTAAATGGAATATATTCTCAGTATCGTCGTGGTGTAAGACCAGACCATCATTAAGAATTGAAGCATTGCTTGAAATATCTTTGGCCTTGTTCGGTGACCAGATCTTAATAGCCAGATACTCTCCAACTTTCCTCTTCCACATCTTCTTTCCCTCCTCATTACTTTCAGCCTGACAATTTACCCCGATTGGGGGTTGCCATATTCTCACTGGCTCCAGACAATTAGGAGCAGTTGGCACTCTTGTTTAGCATTCACATTAAAACAAACAAAAAAATTACAATTTAAAATTAAACAATAACTTTGTAAACATCACTTATAGGTAAATACTTAATGCCGACCGGGTTTCACTACAACCGTAGCTTCATCAGGACTGTATAATACAGTATTATACAGTCCTGATGAAGCTACGGTTGTAGTGAAACCCGGTCGACATTAAGTATTTACCTATAAGTGATGTTTACAAAGTTATTGTTTAATTTTAAATTATAATGGCACATCACAAAGTAACCGCTTCATATGAAGAAAAAAAAAAAAAAAAAATTACAGTTCATTTGATAGAGGCCAGTTCCGGAAAGACTAAATGATTTGGATTCGACTCCCAATTGCGACCGTTGCCTATTTATTTTCTGTGTCTTTATCTATAACATTTTTTTTCGGAGAGTTATTGAAATTATCTTAAGAGAGAAACATCTAGACCAGCTTAGGGCCTCAGACTTTGCCCTGTGGACTTCATAAATACACCACTTATGATCAATAATAATCTACATGTTTCAAAGCTGATGGTTTCTTGGTCAGGATAATGAAAACTAGCGAATTTAAAAATATATATAGAAAATATACATAGAAAAATAATTATTATAAATAGAGATGATTAATTAGTTTATATTATAAAACACAATTAAACCATAAACTAAATTATAATGTATAAGTAAATTATTACATTTATGTATATGGCAAATATTTAATAAAGAATTTTTTTAGTAATGAAGAAGTCATTGGCTTTGAGATTATTATTGAATAAAAGTGCTGTATACAAAGTAATTTTAAAAATAATTTTGCAACTATTGAAGAAAACATGAATTTATATTTATTTCTTTGATTTATTGGGAGTTAAAACTACAACCTTGCAGCGTTTATCATCAAGGAAGATGTGTAAAAAACTTATTTAATTATATTGACATAAAGGTTAACTAATAACATACCGAATGTGTACACCAAGGACATTCTTTGATACTTGGTAAAGCCTGGATTATTTCTAAGATTGGCTTTTAAATGAACATATAATACAATATTCCTTTCGGTATCCATTTGGTTTCAGTCTAACAGTATATACCACACATACAAAAAAGTACCAAAATACGTTTTTCTTTCGTGTTTAATATAAGATTTACTTAAGCACAGGGGTCTTTTGCGTCTTTTCCGCCATGTCAGGAATTTTTAAATTTGAATTCCATTTGTTGAGAACAACTAACGATGTCCTTTGGCGGTTTCACAAGTCCTACATGTAGAATATCTTACTTAGTTGGAAATATTATCTGACTTAAACTGGATACAGATTGCACGAGAACCTGCATTTTTCTTATGTTTATTTAGTAGAACTCTAATGTATATTATGATACGAGTGTTACATTAAAGACGTTTTTTCGGGTCGGAAGTTTGCGATGTCATTTATTATAAATATAATTAACAAAAACTTATTTTACCGCGATTTATTTATTTTGAAGCGATTTATTTTACCGTTTCATATTTAATAATTTCACCCTTGAAATGTTCCGACTTTCATCACTTATTTGTATTTACATATTATTAAGTGCTGCCAACCACCTGCATCCAGTGATACTATTGTATCCAAAATTGGGGTTCGTAGTGAGGGTAAAGGTAGTAGAGAGGGGGGGAGGAAATGGGGAAAAAGAAGATGAGGAAGTAAGGAAGTACCTGGATATTCAAATCTGGTCACCAAATACGTCTAAAGCCATTTCAAACAAAATTTCAAGAGAATATCTACCACCATGGAACGGGCCGCAAATATACTTATAAATAATTTTTAATTAATGAATTGTGAAACAACACAATTCATTAAATTAAAATTTTAACCCACGCGTTCCGGACTTCTAGTTGAGAGCCTTACCCCCCAATCACGGAAGCCATCAACTAAAATCATACATAAATAAACAATTAAATCATCTGAAAAACAGTATTGACCATTTCAAGTATTGACAGTTTTAGGCATGAGTTAATAAAACATAAATGAAACGGTATATCAGCAAAGGGAATGACTTGCTGAAATATTTATAATCCGCATTTTAATCTACTTCTGGACTGGTTTAATCGAGTGTTCTAACCCCTCACCCCTCCCATCGTGTCCTGGCTGCAAAGTTCCGACTTAATATCGTTATTACGATTCCGGTCAAATGTCCCGGAAGTGCCCGCACCGCCCCGCGCAGCCCCGACAGCAACGGGCCAGCAACGGGCCAACTTTTCAATACTTCGTCTGGTCTTGGAAAGTAATTTCAACTTGTGGCGCATTTGGCCGCTCGCTAAACGGTACCCAAATGGCGAATTGGAATCCAGATTGATTTGTCAATTTGTCAAAAACTTAAGATGTTAGGGTAATGTGGAATGAATGATTACAAAAGAAATTAATATTTTTTAAAAGAATATTCCTGACTCTTTGTTAGGTAAGTTAAAATTACGTGGTTTGCCTTTTTAAGAATATTGGTATTAATTTGGTGCGATAATATAAAATAGCAGTTGAACCCCGACCTACAAATAATTTCAGGCATAATAAATAATTGAAATATCTGAATTGAATTTCGGATAACAAATAAATTCACAAAAAAAATTCGTGTTAAATTAAAATATGAATTTATTATACGAGATGTTTTTAATTTATTTATTAAAACGCTCCTCGAGATTTTGCATATATATTTAAAAACAGTTATACAGAATATAATTACACAACGGTTATAATAATCTTATAAAAATAATAATAAACTGATACAATTATTGCATTTATAATTGGTTTGTAGCTCAATACAATCTCTGAAAACAAGAATTGTGCATTAAATTGGTGCAAAAAGCAACTTCATTAAATGGAGTATGGAGTCCAGCGTTATATTCATTATGAACACGATAATTAGTCATGCTCACCATGTTAGGGTTGTCTAAATATCCGTTAATGATTTTAAATGATTATAAAACATCCCAAATTTTTCTTCACTCTGACAATTCGGGGAGTTTAAGTAATTGCACTATTAAATGTACTATAAAATTGTATTATGTATTTTATAGTATATGTGCCTTGAAAATATGCTGTACTCATTAAATTTGATGTGAATATATATTGTATGTTGTATGAAGGTGACTAGGGAGAGGTATATATTATATTCAAGAATGCTTCTGACTAACGTTATGTAAGTACAGCGTGTTCGTATTGTAGAGCATCCATGATGAGACGTTTGCCACCACTATGAATAATTCTGCATCGTTCTTCAAAACGATGGGAGTCGGGAGAATTCAAATGTTGTCTATTCAGACTATTTCTAACGCGGGATTGTTTCTTTATCAAATCCCTTTCTTGTGAAATTTAGTCTGACAGACTACAACCGCAAGAGCGTACAACTTCTGTCATCCAGAATATTTTCCCATATCACAAGTTGTAAAGTGCTGCAGGAGTCTATTAGGAATAACCGATCTTCCCACTATTCCATCCCCCTCCACCTCCCTACTAACAAGTTCCCAAGAAGTATTCCCAGATGCAGCGCGGCGTTTTTATTTTGTCGCATCAAAGTTAGGACTAGTTTCTGTAAGACCTGCGGCAAACTGGCTGTCCTTCCACACAAAAACTTTCATGGAAAATGATCTCCAGAGGGTACCTGTACAGGTGCAATGTTCTGTTTTTACTTTGAGTTCCTCGCCTTTATACCCTTTGACAGAATTAATTCTATTGAAGTGCACTATGAAAATGATGGTATTAAAGAATGCGCAAATATAACTTTGATCTTCTTCGTAATTTCGTTTTTGGAAAACAAAACTCTTAGAAATGAAAGTGTTTCTTTTTTGGTACTAAAAGATTTTCAATAAAATACGTAATTAATTGAACTTCGTCAAACGTGAAAAACCATTAAATTGGTTAAGTTCTGTCTTCCGTTTCTGTTTTCCATATTCGACTATTTTTTTTACATTAGCTCCAAACACGAGGCCCCGAGGAAAATGTCCCTCAGGGCCAATGTCATCTTTGGATAAACTGTGTGGAGGGTCTTCTTAGGGAAAGGAAGGAGAGAAAATTCTGGGAAAGGTTTTTTTAAACGTAGAGAACCGTTTGGGGTGACCAACGGCAGAGATGTTGGTTATCCAGTAAATGGCTCCCTGGGCGGCGTATCTTACTTAACCCGGCTCCCAAATTGAAAATATGATATGAAGGGTGGGTAGAAATCTATAATTGTTTCTCTAAGGACCTCTTGTGTGGGGTTTATGTAAAAAAACTTACTTTATTGTATTTCTAAATTGATAAAAAAACTCCTTTCTCTACATTAATATATTAATTTAAGGGTTGAAAAGTATTTTTTGGTATATTTTAAAGATTGTTTATCCCATACAAACAGTGAAACATCATGCTACCCTCAACAAGAGTGCTACTGTTCATCTCCGAGCTAGTAAGAGATCACTAAACTCTTAGTGTATTTTAAAGATTGTTTATCTCACAGAATCAAAAACGTATGAAGCTAACGAAAATTTACACAAAACTTGCAAAAAGACCAAAAAAATCACAATTTCTTTACCGCATATGAGTCGTAACTTCCAGCGGGACAAAAATTTTTAGAATTGGTGATATTTTTGAGGCTAAAAGACTTGAAGATGCGTCCATTTTCTGCAATTTTTTGATAATGTATAGTGGTAACAAGATATAAATTAGAGTTTCTTTCCGTTTTTCCATTGGCAATACCATACACATTACATTGTACGTTTGGTCTATGGTGCATAAACATATTATGTGTACAGCCACCAAGCGCACAGACAATAGCATAAAATCAATATCGTAAACATAACTTTCCATTCCGACAAATTACTTTCCCAAGTTACAAATGAAGTTTCAACAACTTGTGTCGGAATTACGGGCAAGCGCATAGCACTAAGCGGATACCGCGACACAGCACCATCTGCATTCTTCCTCTAGTAAGTTGGCACTGTCGTGTTTATTTGTAGCGTTGCTCTTACACGACCGTAAATGGTCATAGATAGAACTAAACAGGATCCCAGTATCACCCACTTAACTGACGTGCAATCTAAATTTGTAATGATTCACAAAGTTCCCCAAAATTTTCCTTCCTTAACAAGAGAATATCAGCTATTTATAATAAATAAATAGCCATCACGGAACGGGTGGCAGATAAGCCAGACCAAAACTTGACTTGAAACCGGGACCCTCGCCTTGCCGGGGCGCCTACGAGGGTCCTGGGTTCAAGTCTTTTTATATATTTTTTTTCTGATTTTTCTGTTTAACATTTTCGTTTTAGAATCTCTTATATTATATTGAATAATTAAATCTTACAATTTGTAAATATTATCTTCAAAATTAAATATTACAATTTGAGGTTTTACTCATCAAGTTATTCCAAAAATAAATGTTTTGTGTAATAAGTGTTTTATTGTTATTAAAAAACACACAAATAAATTAATTGAACATATCCATTGCCAATTTAAGTGAGAATAGAAGCAAACAGAGCACAGAGTTTTGGTGGCCGGGGAAAGAGCCGACGAGTCACGAAGCTGGCCAAATGGAGCGGCATTCCGTGCGAGTCGTCCCGTCTCCGCTCAAGAGCGTAGTGACTGTTGATAATCGTAGCCCGTAGGGAGAGAAAACTCACTCATTTGAAATATTGTTATTTTATTGAAAACCTTTGATGATTATTAATTCCCTGTTAAAAACGGGACTATAAGCTCAAAACATATGTTTTGAAAAAATTCATAACGAAATATCAGTAAAGCAAGAATATGCTATGATCAAGCAATCTCGTCCTTTATATTTATTCGGAAAGGCCACATGCGTTGAATTCGTGTTCAGATATATTCTGAATGACTAATATTTTATTAAGAAATGGTCGTCAGTCATATTTTTACCCTCATCTTGATAAAAAAGCCGTATTTATTTTTCATCATTTTGAGTCAAAAGATGTTTCACTTCAAAAAATTACATTAAAATTCAATGTACTGCTCAGATTAAGTGGGATTATAATATGGTTAAGGAATATTGTAACGTGGTAGAAAATGGGAAAATAAAAGAAAGAAAAAATCTAATTTCTTCATGAAAATCATTAAAAATACATTCTGATTAAAAGGAACGACGAAGAAAATTTTTAATTCTGAATGGTTGTCTTTTACTAGGACAATACTGAGAGTATCTTCCGCTGTGGAATGTGTGGCAAATATAATACATATTATTTGAAATGAATTCATTGGGAAACAAAACAAATTCATTAAATATAATTTATTAACCCCGATCGTGATTTGGCCCTCGATCACCGAATCACTAGTCGAGAGCTAACCCCTGGACCACAAGACCGTCAAATCTGCCTGTATTCTTATTTCAAACGTAGTATAGCAATTCTGCCAAATATCCGAAAAACCAAACTAATTGTTTTCATTTTGGGCAGTATTCCGAAAAGCACTTGGAATACGTTAAATTATTAAATGAAAAAGTTTTCTCTGTGGTACGGTGACGCGTGACATGACTGTTATAATTTCAGCCTACTATATTCCAGTCCTAAAAGTATCAGGCTTGGTATTTGGGTTCCGTCACAATTCAGTGGTCATTTTATGAACTTGTGGAAATGTAATGCGAGTTTTCTTTCCCAATGTGTTTCTATAACATAAAAAGTGATGGATTGGAGCCTATTGTAGACAACAGAAAGAAAATAAATCAATCCGGCTCGAAGGACCATAAAGATTGTGTATGATTTGTGTGAGTACGTATCGAGGATTGTAGAACAATTTTGCGGATTGCAGGGGAATTACATTGGATTATATATTATTGTGTTAGGCTGCGTGATTCTGCGGAAGAGGCCGACAATGAGAATGGTGTATTGTGTAACTGGCGAAACCAGTTAGCTTGATCATAAAATTCAACGTGATGCCGGCGATGGTGATTTTTATCAACTATAAAAATGACGAAGATTGAGTTTTAAGTTGAAATTTTCCTTTTTATTCTTCTTTTTATTTAATCCATACAAGAGTTGTACTCCGACTTCTGTGTGTAAAAACCCAGCTAAATAATATTGAAAAAATGTGTTATGTATGTATTTGTTTACGTTATTCCTGTACAAAAGTCTCAATTGCTCCTAACCATCTGGAACCAGTGAGAGTATAGCATCCCGAATCGGGAAATGGTTGTGAGGCTAAATGTATTGCAGAGGAAAGTGAGGAAGTACCTGGATATTCAGATCAGGTCATTAAACACGGCGAATACGATTTCAAGCAAAGTTTCAATTTTTAGTGATGGTCTTTCACCAGAGCAATACTGAAAGTATCTTATATTCTGGATTCAATATACATTTCAAATAAATACATTTTAAAATACACAGATTAATACAATTTACTTGCGCACACCAGGATTTAAACCCACGACCTCCGGCTATGCCAGAATTTTATTTTGCATAAAGTGAAACTTTTCCCCTATCTTCCATTTCTTCTTTGAGTTATTTCAGAATATTTTCATATTTGTGACATAATATCCTGATAAATCATGAAGACGTAAAGGACTTACATCAAATCTCCAACGAAGCAGTGAGATCTATCTGTATATCTCACATCCATCACTATCTCATGTCCACATCCGTCATTTCATTATAATATTATGTGTAGATTAGGTATGAGGGGCGTTACGTTACATTTTCTGTGGTTATCTAATCTCCAATAACTTAGGTACCTAACATAACTTTCAGAATGTATGACAAAATTCCATAACAGTTTAGTTAGGATTTCGTTTCGATTTCGCAGTCGATGTCGAGTCGATGAAGAAAAATGTGTAGGCAGATAAAAAACTCTTTCAGATTTTAATATTACGGAGGGGCGTTTGCAATTAAAAACAAAAAAAATTTAAACGCGCGTTATTGGCGTATGGGAAAATTTAAAAAAAAAAGTTTTTTGTAATCTTTATTTAACTCTTTATAGAAAACTAAAAAACACATTTAGTTCGACAAACCTATTATTAAGATTATCGCAACTTCACTTTATTTTTATTTTTTAAATATAAATAATAATAAAAAATGGCACACCTTGACCGTGTGAAATGTTTAGCACTTTTCAAATTAATTAACCATTAGTTTGAAAATACGCCATTTTCCTGCAGGGGTAAGCAAACAACTCGGTCTTGGCATGCACTCCTTGCCTCATTCACATTAATACATCGTCTCATAGATACTCTTCTGTTATTCCGACTATTGACATGGCCCAGCCAAGTATCTAGTTCACTTGATCGTGCCATGTCTTCATCTGGCGTCTCCGACTTCTTCTACAATTCACACCATCGTCACATATTCTTGTAAAATTATTTAAAATTATGCAAGATAGTCTATGGACTTTTTTTAAATGCAAAGAAAAAGCATAGTGTTCTCTTTTTCTAAATCTGTTAATATGAGAAAGAATCCCTCGCACCCGTTGATGAATCAAAACCTTAAATAATCATTGTCCGGGTTGTTCAAAATACAACACTATAAAATTGATTTCGAAGTGTAAACCAAAGATTCTTAGTCTGAACTTTATGGCAATTCACCCTCAATCTTCATTTGGGCAAAGAAATTATTTGGGCCAGGCACCACTTCTATTTAATAGCCTTCCAGATCACATTGAGTCGTCAAATTCCCTGTCTACATTAAAAAAATGTTAAATTATTTGTGCTATCCGAAGATTTCCAACATATTCTTTCATCTTTGTCCTTTTAAATTGTGGCATGTGATTATAGTATAAGTGTATAATGTAATTTTTTTCTTTCTTCTCTCCTTTTTAAAATAATAGTTTATTATATTTATTTTGCAATTAAATTACAACGTACGAGTATATCATGGTCACTCTACATGTTTACTACAATATACTGTAATGAATTGGTTGGAATTAGATTCATAGGTACTATGTTATCTTTGTGCTATTTTTTTATTTTATTATTTTGTAAAATTACTAACCTCAACACAGGCTTATCTTAGTGAGGTTAAAATTTTAACGTAAAAAATGACACAATGTAAAGAAACAATAAATAAATAAAATTAACTATGATAAACGTAAATTAGTTGTGATCGTATCTTGTATGTACGTTTGTGTATTCAGATAAATAGATTCTTTGAACGGCGCGCCCCTGCTCGGTAGGTTTTGTTTGGTGTTAGTGAACCCATGGGACAGGATGCCCTAGCGATGTCCAGAAACGCGGGTTCAGTAGTTTAAATACATATTCACACGGCGCGGTAGAACAATGGTAGTGTTTTTCACACACGTCCTTGGCCGGTCGGTGTTTATGAGGTCAAATGAAATCAGACAAAAGCGGTTAAACATTGATAAATAATTATTGAGATTGGTCTTCATGCTGGAAAAAAAACTTTTAACGATTTTTCAATGACTAATGTTTTTCATCGTCGAAAATGATCTTCTCTTTCTACATCTTTCCATTGTTCTTTCACAACCAATGTTAATTCATTTCTTTAAAAAAAAACATACGAAACGTTCGGCATAAGACCAACTAACCTTTACAAATAAAACATTTCTTTGACAACAAAAACTTTAAATGCATTGTGACTAAAATATACAATGTAGCTTACCCGACAAAACACAACAACTGAAGAATCTAATAAAAATTTAGCGTTAGTGCAATGCAATACATTCCATATTTTAATATAAACGGTGGATCATCAGCAAAGGTCGTGCAATAATAGGTGGCTGAGTTGACATCGCGTGTTTGGGTCCCATCCAGGCGTAGTGTATTCAATTCTTCGGCTGGCAAAGTCCTCCACCACTACACAAGTAACATTTTCCACTTACTGTGGTGGTAGTAGGAGATATTATCAGGTTATTCGTATCCCGAGAACGTTTGTCTTTCTTTTAAAAAATTAAATCAGTCAACTGAACCAAATCTAATTCTTCCATTATAATCGAAATGCATTTGTGATCAAGAAGATCGTAGACTATTCTTGACTCTCGGCCAACCGTCCTCTTCCGCAGCATGATTACCTGTCCACCAGAGATGTGCAAAATGGGTACCCAAAACCATTTGAAATGCAAAATGGAAATGGGTCAAAACTTTTCCATTTGAAAATGCAAAATGCAAAATGGTTTTTAGAAAACCATTTCAAATGCAAAATGCAAGATACCTATTTTCAAAATGCATTGAAAATGCAAAATGGTTTCTCAGGTCAAACAATAAAAATAATTATTGTATTTTTAAACGATTTTGTTATTTAATTATGGACATCAATGTAGAACAAACATATAACATGATAGTAAATCCAAAAACACCACGACTACAGATAATGAAACCACAAAAAAATTGCGCGGGACTAATGTTGCCAATGTAAAAACATAGAAACTGCTATCTAACATTTAATATTACGGCGTCATGGCCCCATGTTTAGTATTTGAATCAGTATTTTTTGTAAATGTATCACTCAATTGCCAGGGCTCCGACCAGGGAGCAACTTGACAAATGTAAATTATCTATCATTGCGAGGTTATATATTTGGGATATTTGGCGCAAAAAAGCATTTAAAATGAAAAATGCACTGAGAAAAGCATTTTTTGAATTTCCATTTGAAATGGATTTATTTGAAATAAAGCACATATCTGCTGGCCATTAACTAAATAATGTTATTACAGAGGAAAAATAGTACAAGATCGACGTATGTTTTTCAGACACTTTTTTGGTTTTTTTTACAACTTTATTCTGATCTTTTCTAACTGGACCATCTTGGGTATTTTACATCATAGGTCGGTATTATTTAACTGAATTCATTAATTTATTGTACAGTGTGAGGCAATTTTTGTACATCAAACGCACGCACACGGGTTAATTAAATTACTGGATGTGCGATGCCAACCTAATATCTCGATAAATACCTATCCGGTACCTATCTAGTACCTACCTTATACCTAAAAACTACCTACCTAGTAGCTACTTATGCTCTGTCCTGAGCTCGGCCACCATTGTAAGGGCTTTTCGTTTTATTGCTTAATTTTTTTTTTGTTAAACCGTTTAACGCCATTGAATTGGCGAAAAGGTCTGCATTGTTCGGGTATATTGTTGTGTTGTTTATTTCATCCCTTATACATGAGGTGGGTTTGTATATTCTTGCAGGCGGCGCGTAATTCAGTTCTCCCTGAAAAAGTGATTGGTAGGGGTAAAAAGTCAGATTTTTTAATAAGAAGCAATAATTTTCGCAGAGGAACTGATACGGTCAGAGATTTTTTTAATAAGAAGCAATGGTTTTCGCGGAGGAACTGATACAGTCATACATTTTTTTAATAAGAAGCAATGATTATCGCAGAGGAACTGATACGGTCAGAGATTTTTTTAATAAAAAGCAATGATTTTCGCAGAGGAACTGATACGGTGAGAGATTTTTTGAATAAGAAGCAATGATTTTCGCGGAGGAACTGATACGGTCAGAGGATTTTTTAATAAGAAACAATGATTTTCGCAGAGTAAAATTTTAAAAATTGGCTTTTTAAATTCATTTTCTTCAGGAACCCGATTTATTCATTCGTCTCCACATTGTTAATGTAAATTCCGAGACCTGTGTAAGTGAAAAAGAAACTATTCCGTGAAATGCAGGGAACAAAAGGTGAAGGAGGCAAATTATTCTAAAAATAGGTGATTTAGTTAGAGTTCTCCTTCATCATTCTTAAATATGAACAAAAATAGTTATTAAATTTTAGTCTTGGATTTATTCATTTAATTATTCGTAAGGTTTATTGGAGAGTTAAGCGAAATGGAAGAACTGTGTTTTAAAAGTAAATATGTGATTAATTATAGGGTTATTATGCCGTGTTCCGCTTCCACCTTATTTATCCAATTCGGACAGTGTCCATCATCAGGGCAGATGTGTAGTTATGGTGAAGTATGTGTTTATCTATCTAGAAGTGATACCTTGTTGCTCTCGTTTTTCCTCTTAGGGACTGTATTTAAGTATAATAATTAGTTAAGCTAATATGGTGTTCGACGTTTAGTTTAAGTGTAGCCATCAAGCACTTGATACCAATAACTATTCAGCTAAGTGCCATTTATATTAATACAGAGGACACTAATAGCCCACGTAATAATAGGCTCACGTTTCTGCAACAGCTTCACAGGTTTCTAAAAATCATAATGTTAGGGTAGGGTTGTTTCATAGATTTAAAAAATTCATGAAATTTTGAAATCAGTTTTCAAGTTCTTTAAGGGTTCTCTTATCATTGAATTATAGGCCAGCTATTTCACATATCTGAAATTATAACAGAACTTGAATAGAACTTTCACAGAACTTGACATTTTTTTAAAAATTTGATGAGTTGTTCAATTCTGTGACAATGTTTTTTTTTTTAAATTTGAAAACGCACATGAGTCCTAACTGCTGCCAACCATCAGGAGCCAGTGAGGCTATGACATCCCCAATGGTGGTATGTTTCGAGGAGGGGTAAAAATGTAAGAGATAAAGACACATAAAATAAATAGGTAACGGTCGCAATTGGGACTCGAATCTAAATCATTTAGTCTCACCGGAACTGGCCTCTATCAAATGAACTGTATTTTTTTGTTTGTTTTAATGTGAATGCTACACAAGAGTCCCAACTGCTCCCAATTGTCTGGAGCCAGTGAGAATATGGCATCCCCAATCGGGGTACGTTGTTAGGATGAAGGTAACGAGGAGAGGAAAGAGATGTGGAAGAGGTGGGAGAGTATCTGGCTATTAATATTTGGTCACCAAACACCGCCAAAGCCATTTCAAGCAACGTTTCAATTCTGAATGGTGCTCTTACACCAGGTCGATATTGAGAGTATCTTCCACTCTGGAACATACCGCAAATATATGAATATATGAGTAATTTGTGAAATATCTAAAATTAATCAACTATAATTTACTTGCGCACTGAGCTACGGAGGCTGTCTCTATTAACGTTGAAAATTGATGAATTTTTCGAATTCTGTGAAACTCCCCATCCTTAAAGCTTGTTGAAGTGTATGTAATTTGATATTTAGAACTTGAATAGAATTTTCACAGAAATTGAGAAATAACTTCGAAATTTGATAAATTGTTCAAATTCTGTGAAACAAGTGGCCTTTTGTGTATTATTTTTAACTTGTGCCAACTTTTAATAAAACTATTTTATACTGCCTAGCGTCAAGCCCATATTATTAACTAACTAACCGACATTCCATTTCCCCGCAGGGGTAGGCTGAGAAGACGGACCGCTTTATCCACATTCATATAAATTCTTTTGTTATTCCGACTCTTGACATGGACCGACTCAAGTAGATATGGTTCACTCAATCGTGCCATGTATTTCTCGGACGACCCCGACTTCTTCTACCATTCACATTCACGTCATGTATCCTACTTATACTTCTTATGTTCATCCGCTCGACATGCCCAAACCATCTAAGCGTATTACTCATAACGTTTACACCAGCCTTGCATTCTTTGCAAATCTCCACATTTCTCACACGATCATACATAGTTTTACTACACATACGACTCAGGGATTTCATTTCTATAGCATTCAGTCTCCTTTCGTCCTTCCTCTGTCAGTTTGATGCCTCACTGCCATACATCAGGGTAGGTACCAGCACGCCATTGTGACCTGCTAGCTTCATTCTTTGGGCAATTTTTCGTTAGAGCCAACCGCGTACAGTCCTCCATTAATATATTCCCGCTTGTCTCTATCAGCCTTTCCATCTCTCATAATGTTCTGATTTAACGTTTTATTAGAAAAAAAATACAATAAAAAACGTGATATCTCTTGATGAAAATGACTGCAAACTGAATAGGCTTTTAACTGACTTTCCTAAAAATTCCAAACGGACAAAATAGGGATTAAAATTATTATTATTATTTCGACTTTCAGGAGTTTTAAGTTGCTTTTACACACAAATACTTATCTTCATAACTAAGATTTATTGCGGAGCGAATATTTCCATGATAATTTTAACTGATACATTACGTATTCCCCAGAATGGCAGAAAAGATATTTTGTTGTTCTTAATACTGCAGTCCCAGTAATATGTAAATGTAGTCAGTTGTTGTGTTGTGTCCCCATTCTTTCTGGATACTCCTGTTTGTTTAGCTTTATGATGTAAGAAATTGCTTGCGATGCAAGATGCAATTTACTGTTTTTATTCCTATGGAAGAACCCTACAAGCGGTTTTAACGAAACAACCCAATTAACTTAATGGACATAATATAAAGTACTCCATTTTGTTCTCAGTAAATAGTAATAAAAATAAAAGAAAACATTTACAAGTGTTTTCAATGTTCTTAGATTTAACAATTTACCTTGTGACATTTCTGTGATCGTGATATTTTGTTTTTGTTGACAGGTTCTCGTTTTGACGTTTATCATTAAATGACTATGTTATAGGTAGGTTATTTCATTTACTTTATCGTTTTTCTGAAGTCTCCATAAAAACATTTCCGATTTTTAAAATGACACTAAAATTCAATCCAAATTCCAAAGATCATTGAACCGTAGTTATAGACAGACGATTATAACTAGCGCAGAACCGTCATGCACGGTAAATTATAATTATAGAATTTATGAACCAGATGTTATAAAAAAATATTTGCCAAGAGATCATTATTAATTACTTTCATAAATATGTATTGCCAATTTTAGAGATGATCATACATTTACCTTTCGGAAAAATGACGACATCTGTCAAAAATTTAAACAAAAGAAATGCACATTAAATATATAAAATTATTAACTAAACGATTAAAGTTAATTTATTTTTGATCATTAAAGACAATAATTAACGACTCTTAAACGAAATATGTGAAACAGAATTTTTTTTTTATAGTTTTTATCTCTATGTATGATTGGAAAATTCTTCCCAAACTAAATGTATTCTAGATAGTGTCTTGGATAAATATATCATTTTTTAATATTTTTTTTTCAAATTTACGATTTGGATTAAATATTACGAATTGAGGTCTTACTCATTTAGTTATTTAAAAAATACTAAAGATTATTTTTATTACAAGTGTCCAATACATATGAAGAATAAATTCCCAATGGCCGAGTGATTAGAGGCGTTGTCCCGGTAAGACAGAGATCCTGGATTCGATTCCCAGTTGAGACCATTATTATTCCTTTATATTTTTCTGTGTCTTATTCTGTATGATGTTTCGTTTTAATAATAATATTTTTTTCCAGGATGTGGAGAGATTAGTACAATCCCACACCTCCCATATAAATATACACATTGATTGTACAATAGATATGTGAAAATGAAAAAAAAGCAATTAGGAACCACTATGTATGGCGTGTTTTTGAGTGATCTTGGACCCTCACTTGGGCGCTCACTCAGGAGTGGCGCTTGGTGCTGGTAGGCTGCGGTCACCACCGTGTTGGCGGAGGCCATTAGCCCCATCCTGGCTCCAGTGAACCGGTGTCTCATCAGGCCGGCAAATCCATTTAGTCCTAATTCCGTGAACATTGTCGATGAGCTGCTGTATGTTTGGTAACCAAATATGATTCTCCAAGCGTCATTATATTGGATTCGGAGTCGTTCCATCGAGCAAGTTCGGTAGTGACACCATGTCTCACACGTATACAGGCCGTTACAGAATGCGGTGAACAGTGTATTTTTTAGCAGTATTGCTGCATTTGCAAAATCTGCGGGCAATCATATTAGACTGCCTCGGCTTCTCCTTTGTCGTTCGATATCGCCATCGTCCAATAGCTCTTGATTAATAATGTGCCTCAACTATTTTACGTTCGAACATGTATTTATTCTTGCCTCGTTAAGATGTACGGAGAGCATCTTACTTGTATTTGGATTTTTTCTGACTTCTTCGTTCTTATAAGTTTAATCTTCTTTTTATGATTTTTAAGTTGTACCTTCTTTAAAAAAAAGACTATTTATTTATTCAATAATCGTACAGTTAATGTAGAAAACCTTTTCTGAAACGAGTCGATTTTTGATGTATATTAATTTGTCATTGAATCTTTTATAATTGAATGGGAAATGATTTCATGTAGCCTTGTTAGAAATTTATTTCTCATTTTTGCATGTAACATTGTTTTCCATTCATATTATAATTATTTAGCATGGACGTTTATGTTGCTTCTGATTTCGCAATTTTATTGTTTTCCTAAATTGAAGGTTTTTTTAGCGCAACCGCTAAACACAAAGCAATTCTTTACGCGCCGGTGTAGGATTTAACGTTTATCGTGATCTCCATAAATGTTTAACAGACACGCGATGCAAATATAAAAAAACTACAAAAACCAAAACCATGACCACCTATCTACCATTTTAGTAATTATTTACTACGGCCTTTGACAAAGGACCGGGAAATTAAGATAAATATCTGTGTTTTTTCGAATTTCAACACAATGTGTTTAATGTTGTATTTTATTGTATTAGTATGCACGCGAAACCAATGATTTTTTTACCCGTTTTTGTTTATCGTAATTGATAAAGAACAACTGAAGGAAGTGACGGACTATACGCCATTTAATAGTATCACGTTACCAGTTACCGTGGAAGTAAAATATCAACATTTTTATATATCTTCGGTTGTTATACTGTATCTTCTAAATGATACAAAATAATAAAAATGGGTTTCTCTAATATACGCTTTATTCGACGGATTCATACTGCTAATCTTTGGGTTATTTTTATCCATGATAATCTGAGAAAAAAAAAATTTATACAAAGCAGTCTTAGTTGCCAAAAAAATTTCTAGTTTAATTGAAGCTTTAATTTTGCTAGTCGTAATGCACGTGTTCATATAAAATCTGTTGCTGTGTATAGATATGGGGAAAAATTACGGCCATTTGCGGTTGCCTCATTCCTTTTGTCACGGTTCAGTTCAGCAGTTCGGCTCGCGTGTTTATACACACCCTGAGAGGAATTAATTATTATAAAGGTGAGTTTATACGAGCGTTTTGTAAACCGCAAAACATAAGAAATTTATCATAACTTCTTAATTGTTATTTAGTTTAATTTGTAGAACGCATTTATAATTTTAAGTTTTTCGTTCTTATATTCAATAATATTATCATAAAATAGTTTGTTTCTAAACAAGTTCTGGTGTGTAATTGAATAATAATGAATAATACATTGTTGAATTTAAAAAAGAAAAACTTAAATTTAACATAATTTTTTATTTGTGTAGTAATGAAAAACAAGAAACAAAAGATTTCAACATTTTTTTGGTTAATATTTCATAATCCCCCAAAGTTTCGCGGTATGAACGTAGAACACTGTTTATAATTTTAATGTTTCATTAGGATGCAACAAAAGTTGGCAGTCACTCTGCCGCTGAGCTGGGGAGAAAAAAAAGGACAAATATAACGGGTTATTCTGTTGACTGATTATTGCTGCACATGTTATCCAGTTTCAGAAATTATAATTTAAAAAAAAAACATCATTATAATCCAAAAAGAAATTTATTATAAAAAATTAAACAAAAACAACGATGGTGTACAAATTTATAATATTCCCTAGAAAAGAAACATTTTTGATTAAGTACATAAAAAATACAGTAAATATATATTATTTCAATATTTTGGAACATTATCTACTGGAAACCCGCGAGGATAAAAACATTTGGATAAACTGTTTGAATTATTTGGAGAGTTGTTATTATTATATTTAATTTAATTAATTATACGCAAGGAATTGTATTCAAAACATCAAATCAACCTTCCAATTAAGAACATATTTAAAAAAAATATTTACCAAATTTATTTTTCAGAAAATATCGGTAAATTATACAAATAATTAATTAGAAGGTTAAGTATGTTTTGTGTCTTAAAATTAAGGGAAATTAAAATAATTAATGTAAGCTTATAAATAATTACTCATTGGTTCTATTAAAATTGTTACGAAAATTATTTATAAATTTTGTTATAAAGTTCACTCCTTAGGAAACGTTGCAAATAACTTTTGTATATAGGACACATCGATTAGTATTATGTAGCTTGAACCCAGTTAAGCATGACAAAAATCAACACATAAAGAGTTATTTTTTTACTATAATACGTCTATTTAAAAATGTATTAAAACAAAAACTATTCTTTTGGTTTGGTTGAGGATTGGACGCCAAATGGTGATCGGTTGGGACCGACATTTGCTTCGTATATTAACTGTTGTAACTGATTTCAGAGACATGCATCTATTTCCACGTGTGTACTTGATTGTCACCAGTTGATAGAATGCATTGTCATCAACAACTAGATTTATTACCGCTTCCAAGATTTGCATTCATTACCGAAAACAAAAGTGAAATCCAAATAGATATTAAAAAAAATTATAATAGGTTGGTAGGTAACAGTTTTTACATATGTATTGAGAAATGTACGATTTGTGATTTTTTAACGAACAAAATTATTATCGTGATTAATTTTTGGAATATTACAAAAATTTTCCGCTTTCTCATTCTTAAACCAACGTTACGGAGGAAGTTACAGTGTCCATTAGAGAACAGTGTACATTAGAGAACAATGTCCATTAGAGAACAGTGTCAATTAGAGAACAGTGTCCATTAGTGAATATTGTTCATTAGAGAACAGTGTCCATTAGAGAACTGTGTTCATTAGAGAACAGTGTTCATTAGAGAACAGTGTTCATTAGATAAAAGTTTCTTTTAGAGAACAGCGTCCATTAGAGAACAGTGTTCATTAGAGAACAGTATCCATTGCAGAACAGCGTTACAATGTTCATTACAGGACAGCGTTTCAGTGTTCATTAGAAGAGAGTGTCCATTACAGGACAGCGTTATTGTGTTTAAACCGTCGATATGAAAGCAGATATGTCAAGGCCTCTATCTGACACTCTAATGCTGTTCGAAACGTTTGTTCTAAATAAGAAGAAAGCACAACAAGGTAAAATACCCATAAAATAATCACGATATTGCAAAAATTTCGTTTATTTTAAATCTGCACAGATTCTTATATCATTATTATTTATAATTAAATAGGCCAAAAAATTATCATTGTAATCTTCTCGACTAAAATGCCAATATTCTGTCAAAAACATTCAACCTTATTTTCAATAATCTTGGCAATAATTCATCTCTTGAAATATTAATGAACAGGCTTTGTGACCTTTTGCGAGGCTACTTAGAGAAAGCTGCTTATAAAATATTGATATTCTGAAACCAAATCCCAGCATCTTTCATTGCAAATTGTCATACTGAACATTCGATATAAGTTGTCCCTAATGACAAAACAGTGAAAAGTGTCAAAATGTCATGAGATTTTCTGCAAAACCAGCGATAGGACATGTTGTACATTCAATAATATAATTGTAACACACGAAAGTTTGGTTTTAATGATAAACCTGTAATTTAATATGTAGCGTTTACGTTAAAAATATATGAATTATTAAGTCTCTTCTAATAAAAATAATTCGCAAACATACAAATCAAAATTTAAAAAATAGTTGAACAGATTCGTCACCAATTTTTTGTGTTTTTTAATTAAAACCAAATTACACATGTGAAACATTTAGGTACCTCAACAAAACATTTCTTCGAAACTCTGGGATCGCAATTCTTCATTGGTTCTGTTCACACGAAACCCGCACAACGCGCTGAGCCGCTCCCTAGCAACTAACAAAGGGTAAAATAGTGTAGACGAGCCTTCCCATCAATGTTCAAGTATTTATTTACCCCTCAGGCTAATTTGTTCGGTTTTACAAACAATCAGCTATTTCAGTAGAGTCAATTTGTTCAATATTGGGAACAGGTCACGTTGTTTCAGAGAAATCGTTGTATCTCCATTAATGTCGTTGTGAGAAATATGATTTAAGCTGTGTTAGAAAGAAAAAAATACTACGCATTATTTTTAATGTAACTACAGAATAATTAAAATGTGATACTCAATGAAACCAAAGGTTTTTTCCTTTATGTTTCTCAATAATTTTTTACACATACACATTTTCAGAATAAAAATTTAAATGTAACTTATAAAATTTTTAAAAAACAAGTTAAAGAACCCCACAAAGACACTACCGGTGCGTGGGTAATTAAAATAAAGAATGCTAATAATATAAGAAAAAAATGCAATTTTAGAAATATTATGAAATTTTTTACAAATTATCTTTAAATGGAACGACAAAAACGTGAGGTGACATAATGTTAATAATACAATTTGTCTAACAAAATACGTTTTTTTTCCTTTGTGACAAAATATGTTTACATACAAAATTTAAATATTAAAAATAATATATGTTTATTTCTAATATACCGTTTTTAGTGGACACGTCTTTAAGAAATATAACTATCAATATGCCAGAGGCCTGAGGGGTTAACTTACTTGCTAGTTCAAGCGGCTTAGTGCGTGCGAGTATGCTGGCGTCATGTGGACGAAACCATACATTAATTATGAACTCTTATCAAACTTCCTCTTCAATTACCCAGCTAATTAAAAAAAAAAAATACTCAAAATCTGAATGAAAAATGCTTAAATTCTTTCATCATTATTACCTTGTAAATCAAGATTTACCAATAAAAAATATATTCATGTAACATGTATAAAAGCAATGTAAATAAAATAAAAGCTTAGGATTTTCGGTCAGATTTACCTGCATGTTTAATATACACCAGGAAAATAACATTGATTCAACACATCGCTTGTTTGTGTAAATCTTGTGGAACCAACAAAAAGTTAGATAGCGGAAAAAACTTGAGTTATTCTCGCAACTAACGTCAGAGTGCTGTTTTCTCGAGAGGGTTTTATTTTCGGCCTACTGACGATAGATGCCAGTATGCTAATTACAAAAATACTGGCTGTCATACGACTCGTTTTTTGGTTTAACACAATCGGAAGTTTTCATAGTTTATTCTATAAACTATTATATTATGTTAATTACGACTGAAGAGACGAGTATTTGCAAAGGATTACGTATGTTATTTTATACAGGGTGTTAAGAGACGTAGGTAGTGTAGATATCTGACTTAATTTAACTAGTGATTTCTAAAATCATTTGAAGTAAAAAATGTTAAAGAAATGTAAGTCTCCTGTGACATCTATTTGAATTTGAGTTTTGTTTTCGGAAATGAATGAGTGCAAATCTTGGAAGCGAAAATTAACCCACTTTTCGTCATCCGATCGATCTGAAACTCAGCAGTTACATTCTCGTTGCCGATGACAGTACATTGGTGGCAATCACATACACACACATCGCAGCAGTTAATGTAAGAAATTAATGTCGGTCCTACCCAATCCGCATTTGGCGAGATTGGTAGAGTTAGTAGTCCAGTTTCTGTATAGGAGGGTTCGGCAATAATTCAACAAAAAAGTAACTTAAAAAAAAAGTATTTTAAAAGTTATTTTCAAAAAGATTTTAGTAAAAATACTTTTTTTTTCACTTCTAAAAATAACATTCAAATAAATTACGAGAGCAATTGAATGAGTTCCTATAATGTACCCATTTAAGAATGCCTTTTTCAAAATTGGATCTCATTGTAATAAAGCAATTAATTACCAGCCTATGATATAATATTTTCGATCGGCATTTGGTGAGGTTGGTAGAGATTTTGACTCCAGTTCCTGGGTAGGAAGGTTCGATACTCAGTCCAACCATTTTTTTAAAATTAAAAGGCTTATCAACATAGATGTATTGTAGTAAAAAAACTTTGTTATTGCGATTATTTATGTTTTTAAAAAGTCACCGGAGACCAAAATGTCATCTACATGCTTACTGCAAATAACACCAGGAATCACTGGTAAAAGTAAGGAAGGTACTTCTGTTAACACTCTGTATAATGCATGACTGTATAATATCAAAAATATGTTTTCCATTTCTATGTGATATTTTGGCTTTACATGATGATGTAATTTACCAATCACATTTGCTAGCCATAAAATTGTTAAATGAGTTTACTAAATCATGATTTCATCAACATTTAACCGCAGTAAAATAATAAGACCAATATAAAGACGCCACTACAACTGGAACCATTCCGCCCGAAAGAAAAAAAATAAATTGAAGTAAAGGTACATAATGATTTTAACCGTTTCATTGGAACTCAACACACCCTGACAGTTTAAATACATATTAAAGATAAAACAGACAGTATTCATTTATCATAATATTGTTACTTAATTCACATCACACTTTCTTTTCCTCGTTCGGTGGATTCTTCATGTCGTCCTTTTTGCCATCTCGGTTTTGGTCCTGGTTGGCCCCTGACCCTTGTTGTCCGCGGTCCGTACCGCCATCGCCCTCGCCACCCCTGTTGGTCATGCCGGGGGCGCTGGGGGCGCCGGGGGCTCCAGGAGCGGTCTTCTCGGAGGAGGGGCGATCGTAGAGGTAGTCGGGGCGGATGGGCGGCGCGGGAGCTGGTCGCCGCCAGCCGCCGCTTGGATTGCTAGAAGGGCGGAAAGCAATGGCCTGCAGTTAGTTATTATGGTATTTAATAAACATTCATGCGAACACCGACATATTCGAGCCCAAAGGAACGAAACAACAGCAAATGGCGCTAAACGCTGCTTGCGGTTGCTTCGTTCCTTTCCCATAATTCGAGGCTCGGCTCGCAAATGTATACGCAGCATTATTGGTATAGAAACAGTGTCTACAGATAAAGGAGAGAGTTTTGACGAGGGGAGAAATTAATGTTGTCTGTAGTTATTAGATAGAATCGGGAATAGGTAAAATAGGCTAAAAGTGTCAAGAGGAAAATACATTGAACATCGCGCGGCGTCATATTATTTACTTACAATTTTGTATGGCAGAACAGAAAAAAAATCTGAAACTTTGACTGAATAACAGTTGAAATCTAGATACACTGAGGTATTTTTAATCCCTCCAAGTGGTTCTCTTCCTTTTTTACGCTGATATTACGGAAGGATTTTTGGTAAAAAAATATCTATATTAGGAGCAGGTAGTACGGCAGAGAAGTCATTTTCGAACATTTTACCTAAAGTTGCAGTTTTTATTTCATTGAACGGGTTTGTATATTTGGGAATTATGTTTACGAGAGATGGAAAGGCTGATAGATATGTTGAAAGAAAGGTAAATGCAGGAAACTCCATTAATGGTTGACCAAAAGGAGGGGTAAAATTCGGTTTATGGGAGTCACTCGAATAACCGAAATTGAACTTGATTTAGACTAATTTAGGGCTGGGGAATCCGAATCTGTAAGAATTAGGTGGGGGTCGGCACTATTAACTGAGTTATAGGGTTTTGAAATTTCGTACGCGATACATAGAAACCATGTTTTATTTATCAATTATGACATAAGAAAATCAAATTAGTGACGATTTATTAGTCTCACATTTCAGAAGTGCCAACCAAAAAATAAAAAGTGTTGCCATATAATAATAATATCAATGCATGGAAAATTCAGAAAATTAAATATCATTTGCCAGATTTGTAGTTTATTATTTAAAATCTTGTAAATATTAAATTTATATATATATAACCTAACCTAACTGTGATTTTCTATAACAAAAAAATGACCAGATATAATACAGATTCGGATTCCCCAGCCCTAAATTAGTCTAAATCAAGTTCAATTTCGGTTATTCGAGTGACTCCCATAAACCGAATTTTTTCCAAAAGGAGAACAAAAAAAATCCAAATAAGAGAAGCTTGCAGTCCACTATGAAGTCAAGTCTTCGTACCTGTCCTGATGTATGACAGTGAAACATGGAACTGTCAGAGGAAGGACGAAAGTTGACTAAATGCTGCAGATATAAGATCCCCGAGGCGTACGCGCGGTAAAACCCTGAAAGATTGTTTGAGAAATATTGAGATTCACAAAGAATGCAAGGCTGATGAGAGCGTGATGAGTATGATTAAGAAAGGGACGCTTTAATGATTTGGAAACGTAGAGTGAATGAACGAAGAAAGGAATGTAGGAATTATTCTTTTTACATGAAGCGAATATGAAAGGTAGAAGAAATCGGGGACACTAGGTAATATATGTGAACCAACTCCGGCCATATTAAGATCATGTCAAATAGAAGAGTATATATGAGACGATGGGTGAGTTTGAATGAGGCAAGGAATGTGTGCCAAGATCAAGTTGTTTAGCGGTCCGACCTCTCTGTCTAACCCCGAGGGAAAGTGGAGTGAAGGTTATTTGGTTACTTAGTTTACCATTCAAAAGAATATGGCTAAAAAATCTTTAAGTAACATTTTTAACTGACATTTCAGCGCCTTATTTTAGTGGGAGACCGTATTAGAGTCATATAATGTCCAAATGGGATTGATCTTTGGTTTAATCTTCAAATTCACAGTGGTGAAATTTAAATAATAAAGGTAAGCAGACAGCATTATGATAAGTAGAATATTAATTTTAAATTCATTGGAAACCATAATAAAATTGTGAACTGTGGCAGTTTTCGGCTATTTTATAAAGGTGCTCCTGTATAAATGAAATTATTTAATAGATTTGTTTAAAATGTCCAATTACGAGTGTTTTTAGATGAGCTGTTTTATTTGGAAATTGCAACACAAATAAAGGCAAACTGGGACCTGATATTGAATTCAATTTTGTCCTGTCAGTTTTTTTCCGGCATAAATAAAATGGTTTTCTGTCAAATATGGTAATGCGAGGACCTTATTACAACATGCTCCAAACACAAAACACAATTAAAGGCCATAAATATTTAAAATTTATGACATTCATTCTCGAACATCAGAACTTTTATGCACAAATCATTGCACAATTCATTGTAAATTGAATATGTGTACATTGCACAATAGCGAAGAGCATTGCAAACGACTGAACAAAAATTTTAAATTCACTTTTTTTTCTGATTTAATTCAACGAATTTGTGTTGGAAATGCTTTTAAATATTTCAGATATTATTTACAAGCACAATGTTATTCTGGATATTTTTGATTGAATTCATTGTGATAAAAATATTCATTGACTCCACAAAGCCATAATATGTATCTATACATATGTAAAAACACTGAATGAATAATAAATAGAACATTGAGAATTGATTTCATAGACTTGCAACAAATCACTTACAACCTTTTCGTTTATTTATGTTATAATTTTTTAATGTGACGCCTGTCTGTACAATGCAAAGTCAAGTTAGGCAGCATTGCGATGCGGGTTAATGTAGGGGTTGTAGGTAGGGATTTATTAATACAGGTCTTTTATAGGCCCAGATTATAGTATATACGAAGGAAGAAAAACAGATGCCGGTAGCTCGTTCTACATACCAGCCGACTAACAAACGAGTAGAACAAAAGGCCTGTTTTGATGAAGTCAGAACATCAACGGTGAACAGTGTTCCGCTCGTATCCATCGAGTTTGGGGATCGATACTTATAAATTTTTAGAGCAGGCTTCATTAAATACCCATAGAACAGATTCGAATATTCGTAGTAGATATAGTGTTCCATAATGAAAGATACTCTCAGTGACCAGATATTAAAAGTAATTCTAAACCTCCTCTCCGTTTCCCAGTTTTTACAGCCTAACAGCAACCCCTAAATGATAGCTCCGTAGCCTTACGACTCTCGTACAGCTGTTACTCTAGTCAAGGATATTAAGTAATCACATAAAAGACTTCTCGAATTCATTTATGATACTTAGTTATAACCTAGTTGTTCATTTACCATTTGTGGATTAATTGATATTTAACTGAATAAATTTTGTAATTCATATCGAATACGAATAACGAGACGCCACTGAAAAAAATGTCCATGACATTTTTATGAAAAAAGATATATCGGTTAAACTAACGGCACGTTAATTGAATTGCCATATTCCAGGGGGGGATAATACTATTACGTATACAATAAAATAATGTCTCCTTTTAAAATTGCCGTAACATCCGCTCCATTATTGCCACTGGTAATATGGCGTGTCGGCCGCGCTCGCTTTTCTATTGAGTATTGTAACAGTACAAATATGTATCAATAATAATTAATTATCAGTTGAAATCGGAAGTAAAAAGCCGTTATTTGGTTTGAAATAACGGGAAAGTGGAGAAAAATTGTCACACGGTTTGATGGGATATTATGTTATTACGATGACGTCATGGCCGGTTAACAGATTGCTACACGGCAGAATAAAACTTTCCAACATAAATACAAATACAGAAATTGTGTAAAATTAGTCTGAATGATTGATATCATTCAGACTGTTTTTATAAGATTTGATAATCTGTTGAAAGTTCTGAAATGACATTGATTTTGTGAGTAGTTGGATACGTGAATTTCTCTATATTATCATAAACTAGATGACTTGTACCCGGCGTCACTTGGGATGAACGTTTCGGAGTAAAGTTTTGAGGTCGTGAATTTAATTGATGACACAGTTTTACTCTTCAAATCTAAGGATTGGAATAATGTATATAACATAGCGAATTTGGGAATCTCGCAAGTGAAAACATGGCTAGACTCAAACATACTTACACTAAACATATCAAAGACAAAATTCACAACATACAGTATAAATAGCACGGGACAGCCAAAAAACAACACAAACACCATAAAAATACACGAATGTTTAAACACAAA
Organism: Hesperophylax consimilis; assembly: GCF_061612785.1. Lineage (NCBI taxonomy): Eukaryota > Metazoa > Arthropoda > Insecta > Trichoptera > Limnephilidae > Hesperophylax > Hesperophylax consimilis. The sequence goes on along the minus strand of NC_142841.1, from coordinate 2,472,380 downwards.
CATCTGCGATTGCCCTCCTCTAGAAAAAACAGAACAAATAAAGTATCTAGGAATCGTAATTGACCATAACCTTAGATGGATACCTCACATCAAACTAATCACAAATAAACTTCTCAAAACAATACACATTTTCCTAAACATAAGAAACATATATAAAATAAAACATTTGAAAACAATATATTTTGCACTTTGCCAATCAATAATAGAGTATGGAATTATAGCTTGGGGAGGAGCAACAAACTCGGCTATCAATTACATAGAAACCGCACAGAAAACGATCTTAAAGGTAATACTAAAAAAACATAGACTGACTGATACAGACCAAATATTCAACAGCTGTGACGTACTAGATATACGCCAATTATACGTTAAAACACTACTAAACTACATTTTTGACAAAAAAAAATAAATTTCAACATACAAAAAATAACACTAACAGACCAGTTAGACAAGCGTACAAAGAAAACATAAAAACTCCGACAGTAAATTCAAGCTTTGGACAAAGACACTACCAATACCATGCAATAAAAGCTTTCAACAGTTTAAAACTTGAAATTAAAATTGAGGAAAGTAAAAATAAATTCACACACAAAATTAAAAAATGGATTAAAGAACAAAAAAGACAATATTACCAAAATTTCATAGCATAAAATACAAATAAATACCTTCACGTAACACACAAAAACAATGTAAACACACATCACTCACAAACACACAAGATTATTTTCAATGTACTATTTTTTTAAATTTAAATATATTATTATGTATTTTTAATTTTAAATGTATAATTTTTTTCATTAAATGTATTATGTAGTTTATATTTCATATTATAAAATGAAGGCCTCAGCACGGGCAAGCCACCCAGTGAGGCCTACATTACTGGAAAACCTGAATTGTAAAAAATATTGTACCTAATAAATAATAAATAAATAATAATAATAATTGTACCCAAAAACTGAGTACATTTTTAAGGTTTGACTTTAGTACGTTAAATTTTCCTTGGGCATGTCCAACTTCTTCTACTATCCAAACTTCTCTTAATACTCCGGATATTAATAAGAATAAACCTTTAAATTTTCAGCAAAATCGGTAGATTAGTTTTTGAGTTATAAGATATGTAAATGTGAGAGTTAAATGTAGTATTTGTTCTTTTCAATATCTTTGTCATATTATAATGGGTAACAACTTGGGCCAAACAAAACTATAGTTATTCGAGCGGTTCAAACTTACGGGTTCCCACCCTGGTGTCGCGGGTTAATGATATCCAAGTACATCATCATTGAACAAGAAATCTTTTCGGCTAATTACATCGCTAGTAGGAAGACTTAAAACATTTTCACGTAACATTTTATCCGTAACCCGAAAATGTTAGTGTTTTAAAAAAAAGTTTTTTTAGGGGTTAAAGGGTCACCTCTCCCGATCTGGCACAACACGCAGCTGGCAGGCAGGCGTATCCTTAACACACCTCACTCGGTGTTGGTTATCCAATAAATGGATCCCGGGGCGGCGATACCCAAACCCGCCTCTAAAATTGAGATTGATGGATGTTTTTGGTTTAAGGCGATGCCATACGTAATAATGCAAAATCATTTGTTTTTGGTTTGAAAATTTGGTCGTCTAAAAATGTTTCAGATGCTTTAATTAAATACTGCGAGTAGAATACATCTTGGACTTTGAAATGATCGAGTATTTTTTAGATAAGTCTTTTTATAAGCCCAGAAAAAAATAATGTAAAGGCCTATGAAAACTGATTTAAAGTTCAAAATCTCCTACTTACGAAACCATTTTCGGTTATGATTTTATTGTATAGTTTGACAAATTAAGTTATTTATAAAATGATCGAAAAAAAATGAAATATTAATGCCTGAACATCCACAAAATAAAATAAAAGGCACTTTTTGGCCATGTTTTTTTCTTGCATAAATCAAAACAGGCGGATGGTGTTAAGCGGTAATTTAAACCTTATCGCCATCTACGTAAGGATTGTTATTGATAGCGGGTCAATTTAAAATATTACACTACGTAGTGCATCACCTTAACTGAGGATTAAACCCCCCCCCCCTCAGGGGTTGGAGTCAACTTCGCTAACAACTGCGCCAAATTCCGATTGGGTACGACCGACATTTATTTCGCAAACTAATTGTCATCCAATTTTGGAGAAGTGCGTGTAAGTCCGCGTTTGTATGCGTGATTACCACCGTTGATACAATGCATTGTCATCGACAGCGAGTCAATTTGCTGAGTTTCAGCTTGATCGGACGTTAGGGAGTGGGTTAATTTCCACTTCCAAAATTTGCTTTCATTCATTACAGAACGCAAAAGTGAAATTCAAATTGATATATTTAAAAATGTTCAACGTGCTTTTAAACCCTATGTAGGCGAAACTAAATATGATTAGTTTTGTAACACAATATATTTAGCATCGTGCAAATAATATAGAAGTATTTAATATGTGGTAGTTACTTTTATCGAAGATCCTTACAAAGTCTTCTTTAATGATCTTCGATTACGGAGAAGGTAGTAAACATCAATGTAATTCAAAACTGAGCTAAACAATCAGTCCCTTCTCGGAATCTACTCGTATATAAATCTTCAACGCTTCTAAAGGTCAGGGTTTATCGTAAACTAAACTTAAGATTATATTGGTTCTACTAAGACTAGTAATTTAATACAAAGCAATAAAGATTTTTTTTAATTGAACTTGAAAAGTCTAAATAAGTTCTACAACAATAATAAAAAACAACTGAAATTGGATATTAAAAATCGTATTTTCCGGTGATAGCGGATAATATCGAGTTAAGATTTAATAAAAGGTCAGAAAAACCAAATTCTTTTTTTTGGATGTTAAATAAAGAATCAGAGAAGGCATGATAAAAGGACGATTTCACAAAAAAATATTTATGAAATTAATATTAATACATTGATATTGAATCATTAATCGCTACAACGCGGATTAAACCTTCAGACAAAATGGTAAGTAAAATTTTACAATAAACAAACATGCCACACGCATAATATTCAATGGTAGGTAACTGTATAGTCATTCCTCAAATGAAATATTACAAGGTGTCCGGGGGCAGAGTGCACTGACTTCGGGAGGTAATTCTAATGAGTATCGCTTATACCTAATATTTATTGTTGTCGAGTTCTTTTATATATTGAATAATATTATTTTTCAATTGATGAAAAAAACATTGTATGTATAAACAAGTTCTGCTGTATAATTTTTATAACAGGTGACGGCTGTTTCGCCTTCTGGAGGCATTTGAGAATGCTAAGACAGTTTGATAGTGTCTTCAGAAGGCGAAAAACATTCACTGGTAATAGTAATTACACAAAAGAACTTGTCCATAATATTTATCGTAAATTGAATAATATTAGTTTTGAATATTTAGAAGAAAAAATATCCATAAAAAAATTAAAAATATCTTTTTGTTGCCATAAATAAATATTGTTAGAATTGAACAGCAGATTAGTTTTTTTATTTTTTTTCTTTATTCACAATATATTTGAATACAGTTTTTACGTGCTTTTCGACTACCACATTAGACACATGTCCGTATTATTATGGTCCGTAAATTAAGTTCAGCGTATGTATATAATTAATAGCTCAAGATATAGTAAATATTGTATAATTCCATTCAAAAGATTTGTTAACTTTTTATATAAATACGATATTATTAGACAGTTTTTTTTTTTCAAAAACTTCCGAGGTGCACAAAAACATACAAAAACTCAATTCATTGCTGAAAATGGACGCTCAAAAGGAATAAGAAATGATCTTTTAGGTGTTACAAAAAAAAATCAAACTGAAATTCCGAAAAACGCATTCAGCAAATTTGGTTGAAAGGGGCTCTTTACCGTTCAAAACGATACAGTCTGCAGTCGCGTTAGTCTGAAAGGAGTTTTCGGGATGTTTCGTGAAAGGAACAAACGGTAGTCAATTCGGCTCTGAAAGCCTACTGCGATCTGAATTTACATTCATTGCAAAATGTGAATTTGTTAAACAAGGCGGCGCGGCGGGCGGGGGCCATTTATCTTATGTCACTTGGGGAGGCGGGAGGGTTGCTGCTTTTTGATACAGTTTAAATAAATTGAACTTTAATTTTACTATCATATTTAAAATAAGGATATCGGTAAGAATGAAGGTGAAAAGATAGGTTTATTTGAATCCTTATTAAATTTGTCAACCAATATTTGTTGGGTCTTAATTTTTTTATATATACTGCACAAAAGCCTCAAATGATCCAAACCATCTGGAACCAGTGAAACTAAATCATCCCCAAATGGGGTATGTTGTGAAGCCGGATGTAGTGTGGAGAGGAAGTAGATAGGGAAATGGGAAGGTGAGGGAATACCTCGCTATTCCGATCTGGTCACCAAACATGGCAAAAGCCATTTCAAGCAACGTTTCAATTCTGAATGGTGGTCTTACCCAAGGGTGATGTTGATAGTATCTTCCACTATATGTTGTTTTTAATGAATAATCCCCTCCCCACTAACTTGCCATCACGACCAATATTAGAGACAACGATTAGAGACTCTCGTATAGAGGTATAATGCTGAAGGTAGAGGGGAGGGAAACGAGATGAGAAATAGAAAGGTGGGAGAGTACCCGACTATTCAGATCTAGTCACCAAACTAAAAATAAAAATAATAAAATAAACTTTTATTTTTAAAAGTGGCAATACTGAGAGTATATTCCACTCTGGAACGTGCCGCAAATAAACTATATATTATTTTAAATTGTAAGACAACAACAACACAAATTATTATTTATTTTTTTTCGGATTTGAATCTGCGACGTCCAGATTGCTAGTCGAGAGCGTTACTCATCGACCACGGAGGCTGTCCAAAGTTACACTAATATAAAACTAAATAACATCAGCTCTGTGTGCAACGGAGAATAATCATAGTACCAAGAAATCGTCGCCCATAGGCGCCACAGGGCATATTATTATTCAAAACAAATCTATTTATTAGAAGGTTAAATGAAAAATGTTATTTATAATGTTGGGTCAGCCCTGAATATACAGTATCTGGTATATACAGGGACAGGGGTGTATCGGGGTGTATCGCACTCAACACGCCTCCAATGTTTCGCCGTCGTGTGACATGACAACCTGCGGTCTTTAGCATTTTTGGATAAACCACTGTGACGGTGAAAGCGGCTGATGTTTGAAGTAAATTGCGAATTTTCAGACCTCTTTTACAGAAAGGCCGGAATTATTCAGAAACTCTACTAAGTGGCGACTTCAAAGGGTTCTCGCAAATAAAGGGATTTAGTTTTAAGAATCATTGAAACTATTTTAGCAATGTATTTAACTATATAAAATATTTTTGGTATAAAATAGTTAGATAAGTTGATGTTGTAAATTAAACTATATTAATTTTTATTGAAAAAACTTTTATTTAAATAACTTTTGAAGGTTATACTTATCAATTTAATTCAAGGTGCCCGGGAGTAAAGTGCAGTAACCTAGAGAGGTGATTCTATATGATGGTAGGACTAAAAAACGTTAATAACTTTTTCAGAAATTCTAATATTTTTTCCCATACAAAAAGACATACGTACTAAAAATCCTTAGTGTGAGGCACAAACTTATCTGATAAATTCTAAATTTATCGGCACGTATCCATTAAAACCGCATGTAAATAATAACATTAGGCCGAGAGTTTGACGTTTTCAATTATGCTACAATATCTTATGTTTTAAACCAAATTCAAAAAAACATCTGTACTAAAATTAGCAAAATGTAATTGATTTTAACACTTTTAACGATAAATCTTTTTGACTATCATCATTTAACTAATGTCATTGCTTTTGAAAAATTTAACGAATATCCAAAATGTCCATTTTCCATGTGTATTTACATCACGTAGCACGTAAACCAAATGAATGTCTGCCCATTCATTGTAGGTGAAGGCAGACATTGTCACAGTAATTAAAATTACGCACAGATAAACACAATGTTAAAAGTAAGTCCTTGAAGAAATCACGCACAGAATAAAGATGTTTTTTAAAGTAAGTCTTAATAAATGCACACTAAGATAAAGACATAGTACATTGACAAATTTTGATTAAAACAATTTTTTTTAAAGTTTAACACAGCTAAATAAATAAAATTATCAGATTCTTTGCTATTAAAATAAAAATTATTGATACAAAGCGCGGCAATTAAATAGACTGATGGAACCACAGCTTTTGGGTGCGAGACGATAGATTTAGCAACAGCGCAAAATAATAATGCCAGCCCCACACGGCGGATCAATTTTACGTTTTTATCTGAAAAGTCAAAATGTTGAAATATCGGAAAAAGCCATTATACTTTTTTACTATTTCACGTTGAATCACCTCCCGAAGTAAGTTCATTTTAGCTCCGGATACCCTGTATTTCATTAAAAAGAAAAGTATACTAATAAATCTTAACGAAACAGAACAAGAAAAAGAAAAATAATGAATCGAGCCCAGGATCTCTCTCTAACCGGGACACGCCTCGGATGACGAATAATAATTAGGTCTCAGTGGCCGAGGGATTGGCGGCGTTGTTCCAGTAAAACAGAGATTATGGGTTCGATTCCCAGTTGAGAACATTTCCTTCTTTTATTTTTCTGTGTCTTGTTCTGTTTCATGTTTCTTTTAGATTTATAAGTGTTATATTTTTCATCAATAATAAAAAAAATACCGCATATTAAAGCTCTATGCCGATATTTATCTGGGAAGGAAAAATGTTTTAAGGGTGGGTAGAAATCAAGGAACAGTAAATCCCGGAGTGACGTACGTATGAATTCATCCCTTCTACTGCAGTGCAAGGCGATGAGTCAAGAGAGGTCAATGGGTTTCCCTCAACCGGTCTATCCCGATGACCCGCCTCGCAATTGGTGCGCAGACGCATCCGTTGCCAAGCTCCGAATAAATCTCACCTCATGAACCAGGGCACCCCTACTTAGTTACCAAATCTAGCGAACCACCTGAGGTTACCTATGGCGGAGGCTAGGTTAAGTGTCGTGCGGTATAGATCCTGACTCCCGAATTGAAAATAAAACTGTCCAAGATTTCTTTGGAGCCAGGTTTCCAAGCCTGATGCCGAGGGTTTTCTAACTATTACGCAATTTTTTTTTGAATTTCGAAAAATATTACAATGTAACCCACTACCTAACTAATTTTTATTTTTATTTTTTTAACGTCCAGAGGGCTTTTACATGTAGGTGGTACAATTTTAATGACGGACAGTTTTGAAACATGATAAAGAATTAATAAAAATAAAATAACATTTAAAAATAATGTACCTATGCAAGAAACAAAATTAAAAACAACAAGAACATAAATTAAAAAATACAGCGATTTGACTGGTTTATAAAAATATAACTTCCATTTAGGAATAGTGTTGAAATAAGTCTTTTACGTGATCCACAAAATTCGCTAAAAGTTAATATTAAATATATCGACATCATCTAAGTATTGGTTTCCCGTAGTGTGAAACCGTTGTATTGGGAAGTTTGCAATGTAATTGCGCTTATGTGTGTTGCAGTGGAATAGTGTATTTTGTCGTGTTGTTATTGTAGGTATTCGTAAGTTTATGAGTTGCAGAAGTTCGCAATAATCGAATTTAGAGTTTAGAATCTTGAATAAAAAAGTCAAGTCGTTTATTTTATGCCTGTCTTCCAATGTGTGTATTTTTAGAGTATTTAATATGAAATGATATTGTAAGTCTTCTAGTGGGATATTTAATTTATAATTTATAAGACGTAGAATTTTTTTTGTATTCGCTCAATGTTATTAATGTGAATTTTGTAAGATCCCTCTTACAAAAGAGCTGACCAAACTACTGAGTTGTTTTCAATTATGGTTCTAACTAAGCCTAGTGTTTTCATGCCTTTGCTTACAATTTGGTTGATATGATTGACGAAACTTAGTTTTTCACCCAAAATAATTCCGAGATCTCTCATTTCCGTGACTCTTTCTAAAGCTGTATTGTTAATGGAATATTCAAATAAAACAGGATTTTTATTTCCGCAGAAAGTCAGGGTTTTGCATTTGTCTACATTTAAAAACAGATTATTTTGTACGCACTAATCTTTAAACTTATTAATATATTATAATTTATCGCTTGTCTGAATCCTTCACACTATTACTTTCAAATTTTAAAATTACACTAAGATTCAAAGTTCCTTGAACTAGATTCCAGGGGACTAACGGAATCAGCATAATTGATGATTTGTGTGTGAACACATACAATTTTGAATAGCGCGGACGATTAAATATAAAAACATGAAAAATGAAAATTCAGGAAATCTAACGGAAGTAGAAAACAAATTTAAGCAAATTATCCTTAAAGATGTATTTATTATGAATAGCAATTCTGTTATCAATAAAAGCCCAGCTGGGCGTAAAACCGCAAACAAACAAAATAAACAGAAAATTATTTTCCCCATATTAGAAATTATATTTTACTAAGAAATCGTTGTGTAAGAATCTCTAAAAATATTCTGTCTCTGAAAATATATAAATGATTGATTAATTAAAGGAAATCTATAACGTGACTCTGGACGTGTTTGACAAAAAAAAATTAAATAGAAAAAATCTACATACAATACGAATTTCTCATAAATAAACTAAGGTCTGGGTCATGAAAAGTTTATTTCTTCTAAAACGGGTCGCGCAATTACAATTTTGTACGCCGACTCCAACATATTTCAAAATTGGCGCCCGTACCCTTCCCTTCCCGTAATCCGATAAACGTCAGCGCTAATTATTCTTCGCGGGCGATCCTTGCAAAGGCTGTTCCGGATAATGTAATTACGTTTCCTTAAATATACTGCCCGGGGAGATGAACCGGAAACTGGAATCGGCTGGCAAATAATTCACTTACGCTAATTTAATTCATTTACGAGCAAAGGATGTGATATTATTTATTAACGCGATACCTACAGCACACAGCCTACTTCTGCGGGACCAAGTGTTTAGGCGGGAGTCATACTGGTTATGGGAGTCGTGAATACAGAAACATGTTAATTAAATGTAATCTGTTTAATTTAAACGAGTTAATTCATTGTTTATTGCCTAAATGATCGTTCTCTGGTTTGAATATGCAATATGCAGCATTATTAAAATAATGGTTACTGGAGTTATAAATGGGTTGTTAAGTTTAATTATTCATTCATGTAAAGAGACTTCGAACTTTCCGTAATGTAACAAAGAAGAATACTAGAAATGCCTTTCATTTAGATTTTAAATGGAAACCATTGTCGCCACTGACTTAGAACCTTTAAGTTCTAGCTCATTTTGATCGTGTTCTGTCTCCCATACAGCCTCACATCGGATACCACTATCCCAATTTCACAATGATGGTGAAAGAAATGAAACCAATGAAATTTGAGCGAATATTTGGATCACATGGCATTTCTTCCTTGCTTGGATTTCAATAGGTTGTGTAAAGGTTCCACGCTAACAGGTTCGGCTGTGGCCCTTTGCTCCCGTTCGAAATACATACGCGAGTTGGAACACAGATACTTTCTAGAGTTAAAAAGCAGTCATTACAATAAATAATACGGGTTGCTATTAAAGAAAGAGTTTTTAAAGAGTTTTGAAAGAGTTGAACTGAATTTAAGAAATAATTTTTGTCTCACCTTTGGTCATTCCAGCCTCCGCCGGATCCAGCTACTGCGCCTGCGTACCAGCTGCCGCCACCTCCAGCACCGCCTCTATTTCCTCCGTAGTTCCAACTTGAAGCGTAACCCTTATCCGTATTTCCTCCCCACGCTGACCCTCCTCTTTCTTCCCAGGGTCTGCTCCGTCTGTCGTCCACTGGTCTGGAGTACTGGTAGTCGTAATTCTCTTCTCGATATGGTCTGCCTTCATCACGGCCGGGCTGCCTGTTTCCGTAGCGGTCGTAGGACTGCCAACTTCCTGCAGTCCCGCGATCCTGTTCTGGTGGGTAGTATGGTCTTCTGTCATACCTATCGTCTTCTCTTGGAGGAAGTCTTTCACGGCGATTATAGGGGTATGCTGGTATTCTGTCGTATCTGTCTTCGTAAACAGGTCTTCTATAGGGATCATCGTATAGTAATGGGCGTCTGTTGTCATATCCGTTGCCTCTGTCATAATCATCACGATCAGCAGGACGGTAGCGGTCTCTGTCTCTACTTCTGTCGTAGTCCCGGTCTCTATTCCTATCATAATCACGGTCCCTGTTTCTGTCATAATCCCTATCTCTGTCCCTGTCCCTGTCCCTGTTTCTATCGCTGTCTCTGTCATCGTGACGATTGCTGTCTCGATCTCTATCTCTGTCTCGATTTCCACCTCCTCTCCGGTCTTCTTCAGGTCTGTTATCACGATTGTCAAACTTCGTATCGGGTTTTGACCACCGTTTATCGTCTACTCCATCTCCGCTCTTATTCCTGTCATACCCTGCGGGTTTTCCATACGATCCAGAATTATGATCGTTTTGTTTGTTATTATTGTCGTTTTTGTTATATCCTTTATCATCATATCTGTTAGTATTATCTCTATCATTGTTTCTGTTATCATACTTCTTATCATCATTTTTATTGTATCCTTTGTCATTATTTCTATTATTATCTCTGTCGTTGTTTTTGTTTCCATATCCCCTGTCCTGGTCACGGTCCTGGTTAGGCCTGGAACCATAACCATTCCTATCGTTCTCCGGATATCTGTCTCTATTGTATCTGTCTCTGTCACTCCTGTCAGACATCCTGTCATCACCCCGTCGCGGTGGCCAGTCATCACATGGTCCACAGTTATTACTCGCTCGTGAGTTTCTCTGGACTGATGATTGACCTCCAGCATACCTGGCCACTTGTATTTCTTTGCTTTGTGGATTCCCTAGTAAGGTTGATGCTGGTGTCGTTGTTGAAAGAAGAGGCACTGGAATGAAAGTATTTGCCCAAACAAGATTTTGGAACACTAAAAGTGTTAGAGCAAACAGATTTTGTAATTTGATGCCGGCCATCTGTAAAAGGAAAGTTATTCATTTTAATTATTTATTTAGTTACACATGGAGGTTAAAGCACCAATACAATTTCCTAATCTTAATTTTTTTTGCGAAATACGCTACAAGAGTTTTAACTGCCTGAAAATATAGCATTCCCATTGAAGTGGCTCATTAAAGTCGCGGAGACGAAAGAGAATATTTTTGGAAATAACTAGCTATTCAGATTTGAACATTTAGGCCTTAAAACGCCATCATTCTGCCGTGGGGATTGCTGTATCGCCTACTTCAAAGTTTAAATTTGCTATTCATAAACTAGCATAACTTTTAATGAGTTTCCAATTTCAGAAAGTAGCAACTGTAACGGCAAAAGAAATGTCGAGTCAAAAATAAAATTGGAATCCGTTTACCCGTATTTTCAATTTCTAGTTACATAGGCCATAGGGCAATAAACTTTCCACTACCAGAAAATGAATGAACCCGTAATTAGCGAACAAAACGCCATACAAGAATAATTTAATGAAGGCCGGTGGGAGAAATATAACTTCAATTCCTATATCTCCAGGATTATTGAAATAAAAATATGTGAAAAATATCGATAAAAAAAAAAGATTTTTTTAGCATAATACATCTGTATTTAATTATATTTTTTTTGGTTTGACTGAGGATTGAACATTATTGAATAAAATGAATTAACCGCGCTATCACTTAACCAAATCCCAGTTGGATAGTAACGAAATTTATTTCGTATGTTAACTTCGGTAAATTTTTATAGTGTCATTCAGTTTCTGAGAAATGCGTATGTGTGCGCGTATGTGTTCTTGAGTGCCGCCAAAAAATTCATGGTCATAGACAACGAGCCTATCTGACGAGTTTCAGATCGATTGGACGTCGGGAAGTGGGTTAATTTCCACTTCCAAGTTTCAATTTCATTCATTGATTTATTATGTTTCTCAAATAGTCGTAAAAATCACTCGTTCTTCCGCGGACCTTAAGCCTCGACCGTGCACAAGAAATGTTGTGCACGCGTTTGGCTGTTCACTGCGGCCAAAGATATTAGAAGAACTAATATCTTTGACTGCGGCCGAAGAGATCAATAATGATAATTCTTCGCCTTTCACTATTTTCTGACACTACACTATAAACTTCAAGTCCACGATTTGCAATCACACTTTTTAATTAGATTTTTGTGTTATATTTATATTTATGATATCATGCCATAATAATTAATAAACTATTCCCACTTTAATAATGAGACCTCATCTGATGCATTACATGAACAGAACAAACCATTCATGTAAAGAGTAAAACGCTTTAAATTATTTCAAACACACTGCGTATATTTTTAGTTCTTTTAATTACTAGGCATGTTCACCTAATTAACTAGAATATAAAAAACTATGTATATAAGTCCCTGCACTCTTTCCAGGGTAATTTAAGGCTTAAAACAAAGCGGCGCACACTGGTTTATGTAGTATGAAATTGAATGGAATCAACTAATTGCAAATATTTATACGAAATTTTAATTGGCTTTCGCATACTATTCTACATTGAAGTTCACAAATGACTCAATTGTATATTTAATATTGCATATTTTATTTTATTTTTGGAATAACATAATGAATAAAATCTCAAATTATGATATTTAATAATTGAAGACGATTCGTTTAAGAGTCGCCAAAATTGTCTTCAATGATAAAATATTTTTTTTTTTAAAAAGAAAGACAAACATTCCCGGGTTACGAATAACCTGACAATATTTGAAAATCTCCTACTACCACCACAGTAAGCTGAAAATGTTGCTTGTGTTGTGATGGAGGACTTAGCCAGCCGAGGAATTGAACACACTACGCCTGGGTGGGACCCAAACGCGATGTCAACTCGGCCACCGACCGGTCTTAATTAAATATCTTAAATAAATTAAATATTTACTGATATACTTTTACATTTTCTCTCGTTTTGTATGGTTCTTACATTAATTAATATATAATTAATTAATAATTGGTGTTGATTTAATAGTTTCTGGCACTGCATTAAAATAAATATTTCAAACTTTTCCACAATTAATTGTTTTGCGTATTTGCTTTATCCTTTTTAAATACATCTATTTGAATTTCAATTTTGTTTTAGCTAATTAATGAATTCAAATCATGGATGTGGAAATTAACCCACTTCCTGATATCCCGGTAGATAGACTTGTTGTCTATGACAGTGAATTCTATCAACTTTTGGTGGCAAACGCATATTTAAATTTCTCTGAAATTGGATGATATAGCAGTTAACAAAAGTTATTAGAATTGGTGACTTCAGTTCCTGGGTAGAAAGGTTTGGTTCTCAGTCAATCCATTTTTTTAATGTTGTAAATCATTTTAAAATAAACCAGTTACAACAACAAAAAACTTTGTTTTTACGGGTTGAGTTTTTGGTACTCCGATTTCATTGCATTGCACCATCCAATTAGGATTTGGCTTAAGTGGTAGCGCGGTTAATTAATTTTATTCAATCCCAGTGGAGGAAGGTTCAATCATCAGTCAAACCAAAAATAGGAGATGTATTATATTAAATTATATGATGAGATTTCGTTTTGATTGCGCTCAGTTCTAGATCAGGATAGATCAATATAAGGACATTTAAAAAAAGCAACAAAATCTGAATAACAGATAATAAACATAAATTTATGTGTAAATGAATTCTTACCATAGACATATGATTAATTCCTATGTCTGTGATTCTTACGTATATAAGTTATTGTGACATGAGTTTATTTGAAATACCATTTCAAAAACTAAAAGCAGGTATTGTACGAAATTGTGGCGTATATTTTGATGTATGTATTTTTTCACAGGGCTTTCACACAAATGAAAAGTAGGCAGGCTGTAAAATATTAGTAAAAAATTATAAATTGATGTAGGTGCACAATATTTTTTCTATTCGCGTTAATGCGAGATATACTTTGGCATTATTTATGAACCACAATTCATTTCAACAATAAATAAGTTAAAGTTTAAGTAGGTCAAAACTTAAAACCCAAACTTTTCAAAAATGAATGGTGAATAGTGAAGACAGATACGTGTAAGTGAAAGGCAGTTATAATAAAAATCACTTTACATCTCAATTAATGTAACTCGGTAGGACTAACCTACCAAGCAATTATGTTTTTCAATTTTAAACGAATTTTATATGTAACATACTGAAGCACCCGGCGTTTCTCGGGTTTCAGTCTGCTTTTAGACGTGGGAAATGTATGTGGGAAGTTTTTCAAAATCTGATTTCATTAAAAAATGATAAACATGAGAAAGAATAAGATTTACCACGAAAAAGATAAATTTAACACCCAGAAAATATATACTTAACATATGTTTTAAATCAAGTTTGTGTTTAGCTTAGATTCAAGTAAAAAAATAAACATACGTTTATTTTACGCCATCACGCCATTACGACCAACAATCGAAAATAAAAAAAAAATCTGTAAACAAATTCAAAATATATTTAATATAAAGATACTTAGATATAGCTATCCATTATTTGAAAGGTTTCAATATTGAATAATTTTGCGAAATATGGATCAAATAAAATTTAGTTCGAACCTGCGATCTCCAGCTTGCTAGTCGAGAGCCTTACCCCTCGACCACGGAAGCCGTCTTCTCGTTTTTTTTTAATTAGCTTCGCTTATGTGGCCATTGGAGAAATTAATTTCATCATGTCATATTTGGGGATGCTGTTTGGAGGTAATTTTAAGGAAATGAAAGGGAGGAGGTACTGGGAAAAAATTATGAGGGGTGGGTATCAGTGTATCCAGGAGGGACGGACGTATGAATAAATCAATTTGAGAGGCGGGTTTGGTTACCGCCACCCCGGGATTCATTTATTGGATAACCAACACCTTTCTCATAGGTCACCCTAAGTGGTTCGCTACGTTTAGTGGTTTAGTAGGGATATCCGGGTTCATCGGACGAAGTGTGTTCAGGATGCGCTTGTCCACCCGCTGCATGGCGCGTTAGATCGGGAGAGGCTGGATCGACGAGACCCTTTAGCCTCTCCAACTGGTCTCTAGACCTATCGCCTTGCTCCGCAGTTGGAGATATGTTCACATGTCCGTTACCCCTAGACATACTGATCCCCAGATTCTTACCTACCCCTCATACCCTTTACCTTCCTAGAACTTCTTTACGTTCATTTTCTTAAAAAAGTACCTCGACACATTATCCCTAAAGATGACGAAGGTTTTATTTTTTCCCTCATGATCTTCTGTGTGGGGTTAGTGTAAAAAACCTGCCTCTCCGATACGGCCCACCAAGTAGCTAATATGCAGATGCATTCACCGCTTAGACCTGGACAAACCCTGCTTCGTGAACCCGGAACCCCTCCGAAGTGACTAAACGTGGCCAAAAACTGGGGACAAAATTTTATCAATCTCAGAATAAAACTGTAGATTGTATCAAAACCAATCCCAACCACCCACAAACACTCTTATTTATACATATATTAATGTAAAATGGGAACATGAAAATATGTAGGTCCAGTGTAAATATTTAATGTGATTTTAGTTCGATGTTATTTTCTCGACTTTCTTTACAAATACATGTTCACTGTGAATAAATCCATTCAACTCTCGCAGCAGAGCAGTGAATCGCGTTCTCTAAACATAAAAGAAAGCCAGAGTGGTACGAGTACCTACATAGGAACACAGACAGTGTGATTTTATCTCTGATATTTCCTGGGATGGAATTTCGTCGAAAAATATCGACGGCGATTTAAACACCCCTTGAATATTAACGCCAGGCAACGAGCTCCGATGGTTGTCTCGGCGCAGTACGTGGGGAGGATGGCGGGAGTCGGCTGTGTATTATTTGAATTTCGGATAGAATGCATTTTCAGTCAGGGGAGTCGATTTACAGCGGGTTTTCAATTCAGAATCAATAAATTCTTAAGCTTAGCGCCTTTCAGGGCTGTCAGTGGAACATTTCATATTATTTAGGGATAAAGTTGGACTGCAAATCTTGGACAGGTACTTCGATAACTTCGACGGTAGAGACGGAAGCTACTTGGATCAGGGTTTGCTCGTATTAATGTAACGTCATACACTAATCTCGCTCTCTTTATCGCCCTGGATATCGTTTGATAATGCCTTCAGAGGGCGAAACAGCTGTCACGTGTAATAATAATTACATAGCAGAACTTGTTTAACTGTACTGTTTTTTGTAAATTTAATAAAAATATTATTTAATAAATAAAATAAAATCCAAAAACAAAAATTGTTTAGTAGTTCTACAAATTAAACTTGATAACAAAAAATTGAAGTAAAATACTCAAGGTCACAAGTAATCTCTCTCAGTCTCAGATAAACTTTTTTATGTTTATCTTATCAAAATCAATCGTAAAGAGTCTGTAGAAAATTTTGTAGTTTTTAAAACTAATTATCAACTACTTTTGTCACTAATCTTCTAATAAGTGAAATAAAAATATTAATGGAGAGTAACAACAAATGCAAAGTCATTGTTTAATGTTATTATTATAATATTCTCTGCGTGCAAAGTAGTAAGTTTTAATAAAAAAAATATCTGAATTAATCTGCTAGCTCAGTATGTTGCAAAAAAAAGTGTCTGTTTGCAAATAATACTATTAGCCTGGAAATTAATAAATTGTAGTGGGTACTTGAGGTGATTTATCACAAAAAACGGCGCTATACAAATGAATAAATTATTATTTTTAAACTAAGAGGGATACATTTGCTTTATTTACATAATATCTAAATAAACATCTTTAAAATAAACGTTACAAAAGGCATATTTTGGTTTGACGAACCCTTATCTGAATATAAAATAAATATTGAAAAGTAACTTAGTAGTCAGTCTCGGTTTTCAGTTTTTGCGGCGACAGATAAGTTTGTTCGAGAAAAGCGTCATCACAGGAAGATCTATCTTAGGAAACAATTCGTTTTTTCTGATGAAACTCTGTTGTGATGTAATATTGCTTCGATAAATTATAAAGTGTGAAATAATATGTTGTTTTATAAAGTTTAAAATTCTTGAAATTGGTAAGTTTGTGATAGAACCATATGAATTTAACAATTTTAAAAATGTATCTTGCCGATTGCTTTTTCATGTCAATCTACTACAATTTAAGTGAGTGCATCGTCTGCATTTTGTAACTGACTAACTAACCATCATGCCGTTTCCCCAAATAAGAGAAGAAAAGGTAGATAGGACAGACCGCCAAACAACTCGATCTTGTCACACACACTCATTGCCTCATACACATTCATACATCGTCTCATTCATAATATTCTATATGACTCTCGATATGGTCCGACTCAAGTAACTGGTTCCCTTGATCGTGCCATGTCTTCTTCGGGCGTCTCCGACTTCTTCTGATATTCATATCAGGAGAGTCATGAGAGTAATGTTTATATATATTTATTAATTCGTGTCCTCGAATATTGATTTTTGTTGCTATTTTATTTATTTGTAATGGTTCTTGAATAAAATACACATTATTTTACAATAAAGCAGTGTCTTTCATAGGGACCTATATAAAATACAATTCCATGATAACTCAGCACAGTGACAATTCAACACACTTTTAAAAAGTGATATAAAGTCATTAGAAACGATGAATTTTTTTAAATCTAACCTAACCTAACCTACTTAACCCAGTTAACATTTTTTTTGTTTCATCACTTTCCATGACTTTATAAAACTTTTTAAAGATGTGATGAATTATCATTGTGATGATTTATCCGGTCACCATAAAATACAATATAACATATTTCGTTCTATTGTACTATCAACCACTTTTTTATTTAATTTTATGATTTTTTTATACCAACCCCACACAGGAGGCCCCGAGGAAAATAATTTCCCTCAAGTCCTGTGTCATCTTTTTGAACGCTGTGTGGAGGGGTTTTTAAGGGAAAGAAGGAGAGAAAATTCTGGGAAGTTAAATAGTACGCAGCTGATGTGCAGGCGCATCGTGAATTCACCTCAACAGATGAACCCGGGCATTCCTACTAAATCACCAAACGTAGCGAATCACATGAGGTGACCTATGAAAGAGGTGTAGGTTTTCCAATAAATGGTTCGCGGGGCGGCGGTACCCAAACTCGCCTCCCTAAAATACGGGGAAGTACCTGGCTATTCAGATTTGGTCCCTGAACTAATGTCACTTTAACCAACGTGTCGATTGTGAATGGTGGTCTATTATTATATTTTTTAATTCTATAAACAATATAAAAATTGAAGTGACAGCTTTCTTGCAAATTCCTTAAACAAAAATACTGTGTTTTTTAATGAGATCTGATTACCAAACTAAAGTCAATTCAAGCAACGCGTCGATTCTAAATGGTGGTCTTTCACCAGGGTGATACTTAAAGTTTCTACCACTCTGTTTCTAGAATCCTCACTGGTTGTTGTACCTTTGTACTCGCCATGGAGGGGCGAACCTATACACTAATGACGAATGACCTCTGTTGGAGAAATCTATTATTAACTACTCACACTAGCGGCATCTATGCCACGTAGCCCTAACTATCACAGTTTTATAACTGTCTGTTTTCTTCTACTTGTT
The DNA here is from genome assembly GCF_061612785.1 of Hesperophylax consimilis. NCBI lineage: Eukaryota > Metazoa > Arthropoda > Insecta > Trichoptera > Limnephilidae > Hesperophylax > Hesperophylax consimilis. The sequence continues at coordinate 2,453,862 of NC_142841.1, read as the reverse complement.
TATGAAAAAAAGTTGTTTTTAAATGAGTTTTATAACTCATGAGATTGTTATGCAGCATTGATAATATAATAAAATTAAAGAGTGGGTTTCGGACGTGACTATGTGCCAGAAGTAAGCTCAATTTTTCATTCTTTTTAGTGTAGTTGATCTTACATCTATAAATAATGATTTTTTTAATTATTGAAGACAATATTAGCGATTTCTAAACAAAAATCTGAAACAAAAAAATCAGAAAAGGATACGGTCACATCTAGGACTCGAACCCAGGACCCTTGTCTTTCCGGGGACTGCTCTACAACTGAGCTAATGGGACCCTATCCCCCTCGGTCACTTTTAACTGTATCATACTTCGAATAAGAACTACCAACATTGTCTTCATTTTTTCACCGCACATTTTTATTGGCAACTATCTTTATGTATGATCGCAAGTTATTCCAAAAAATTAATAATCATTCTAGACTTGCAGAAAAGTCAATAGATGTCGCATATTAAAAATCCGGGAAACGGCTCAGTGATAGAGCAGTGGTCCCGGAAAGACTAGAGTCCTGGGTTCGAGTCCTAGATGTGACCGTATCCTTTTCTGATTTTTCTGTTTCAGATTTTCGTTTAGAGATCGCTAATATTGTCTTCAAAAATTAAATATTACAATTTGAGGTTTAACTCAATAAAGTTATTCCGAAAAATAAATAACGATTTTTTCTTAAACAGATAATTAATTTCATTCGCCAGTCTGTGACCTGGTAGTCTAAAATCGTTAGTCAATTGGCAACATAAGTTTCCTTTAAAATTAAGAATAAAAAAGGACGATGAAACAAGAAAAGATAAAATAAATGTTCAGTATATTTTGTATCCTGATGAATAAACCATTGGTTCTGAAACATGTTACATTGATATTTTTTTATTGAATAGTGGTATCTGATAATATTAATACTCCAGCGTCTGGACGGTGTAGGCCCTCTGATTGGTCAAATTTAAATTGTCTGTTTCGGTTAAATTCCGCTAACTTGAAAGTTAAGACACGATTTCATACTAAAATAGGATCGCCTCATAATAATACGAGATTTCTTCAAAAGCAACGTTTCTGCTCATATAATTTTTGGATAATATCGAAGAAAATATGTTTTAGAAAGTTCATAATCCATTGGATTAATTACATTACAATGAAAATTATCCACAGTTACGTGATTATGCTTGACGTTTATAAAAAAAAATCACGCGTCCCTTCAATGGCCGATACGCACGGCTATAGATGGCCGACAGAGAGCGCACCTCTGGCGGTTTAAAAACGAACCAAATGAATGGCGCGAATATTTAAATATGCAGCTCACAATATTTGACTACTTACGATTAACAAGCGTTTACTAAGAAGATTTCTTCTGGAAGCTTATCACTTTGTAATGGCATTTTTCATTATTATTTATATTTTTTTTGTTTATTAATTATAACTGATTTTATATTGACATGTTTTCTAATTTCTAAAATTTCAAAATTATTTATTTGCGGTGCTTTATATCCTGAGTGAAGTATTTTAAGACCTGATTTTTTTTATCGAAAGTGTGATCATTATTCAAAAGATGATTTGCAAACTCAGATTCACTATTTCAAAGACCGTTTGAAGAGAATATGTTTTTTTTTTTATTTAGTATTTCAACTATCAATTTATTAGAATAACCGTTATTAAATGCTATTTGTCTTATGAATATATTGTTTTATGGTTATATGCTATTTGTTTTTTTCAGGTCTTAAAATACTTCACTATAAATAATTTTGAAATTTTAGAAATGAGGAAACATGTTAATATAAAAGCAGATATAATTAACAAGAATTTTTTTATAAACTCTCTTTTAAATATTTTCCCACTCAACTGGTCTTTCCCGTCTAACGATATTGTAATTCCTAATTATTATAAACCCAGCCTACTGTTACCCCTCCCCCTCCTTCCACTTCTTCTTTCCCAATTGCAATCTATATTTAATTTTTGACTTCGGTGTATACACAATAAAATGTAAACATTATATTTTTTCATTTATTGGACAATTTGCATAGCGCCGCTTTTGTGAGATATCACCTCAGGGGCGCTATATTGTAATAATCTACCTTTATATATAAATTTTTACTCTCCTGATGATGTTGTATATATAATCTAACTTTAAACTTTATTAGATACAGTAAAAGTTGTAGGTAAAGAATTACCACCAGTTGGAGTAAAATTAACACCTTTTAATTAAACCGACTGCTAATCTCATCGCACAATTCCCCTCCTTTTATTCATAAACACTGGTACAATTAATAAATATGTAATAATCTATTATTTAAGTCAACTTTTTTATAACTATCTTTAATGGTGACAAACTAAACGATATTGATTCAACTTATAGACATTGACGGTTGTAACACATATTTAAGCACTGCAAGTCTCCTATGAGCTAATTATATTAGGTACCTAAGATAACAGTTAATATCAGTTGTAGACATGTAGACAATAATAGTGTTTCATTTGAAATAATCCATCACAAATACGTAAAATTTCATTTATTCAAACAACTGTCATTCTTATTATGCGTAAATTTAGCATGTTATTATTAATTAACTCCTTCCTGTTCCGTGTTTTAACAATATATATACTCACCCTCTCTATGTGAATGTCCTAATATCTATCTATTAAATGTAACTGTTGTTAATATCACTTAAAATGGGCGAAGCCCAACGAAGTGCCGCCCGCAGGGCCTAGCAGAAAAAAACCCGCGGAGCGGGTTTTTAACTGCTAGTAAAGTTTATTATTTTCATTTAATTAAAAATATGCCATAAAGGGAATTTGCAATTGTGTATTGAAAAAGATAAAATATTATTTAATTTTAGCAAGTTACATATTTTACTAGGTGAAGTCCCTTCTTTTACCAGTTACATATTTTACTAGGTGAAGTCCCTTCTTTTGCCCGGCCTACGCACATTTATTCGAAATCAGTAATTTTCCTCTGATTTTGAACGTCAAGTTTAGTGGGCAAAATTGTATCAATAAGTATCAACATTTTGCTTTAAGGGGTGAGAAAGTGAGTGGGGTAGTTTATCGAATCGTTAATCTCATTTGACCTTCCTCTTGCTTTGAAGGTCACGTGTACCAATTTTCATTAATCTAGTAATACAGAGCTGTAGATTTGTTTGATAAAAAAAAACCCACACTGCGACTCTCTTCCTTTATACGAAATGGGGCAAAAGTAATGTAATAACATGAATGTGCCATATTTTTTTTAAATAGCGTCAAATTTCATTGTGCTTTGACATTTATGTTGTTAACAGATTGAAAATTAATTGACAACAAGCAATGCATGGAATTTTTCTTACTGCTTATTTGACTATTCCGGTCTGTTTAACGCAGGTCGGGCAAATGTAATGTCATTATGTGAATTGGCTGCATTTTGATAGAAATAAAAAAAAAATTAGGAACTGTTTTCACGGAAAGTTTGGAATGAATTAAATACATCTGTGAATTCTGGAAACACCGACCCCCAGATTTCTAACCGAGTCTCATATATCTCTTTTTCGTTCCAAGATCTTCTTTTTTTGTTTAAAAAACCCTTTATAATCCCCAAAGATGATATAGCCCCCGAGAAAAATTATTTTCCTTAGTAGAGTTTTACAGTAAAAAAAATAATAGCTTGCGTCCGATTGACGTCTAAAATAAAAACATTTATTTATGATGTCTGTGCATTTTAAAATAAAATATTTACTGGAAAAGCGACATAATGTAGTTTTCATACAAAAATGATGTATTTGAAAACAGTCGTTAAAATCGCAAATATTGCAATTAATATTTACCACGAAAAACCACATGACAATTTATAATTCAACGAAGTTGTTATAAACGGAAATGTATTTAGTGGCATCATGCAGGTTTTGCAACTAGAATAGACAAATTGAGGGTTATTTGATGCTGTCTACCGGAAAATACTGGAAATATTTGATTTTATTATAATTATGTCATTAATGAAACGTTTTTAGTTGCAAGTTTGCCGAAACGTACATTCATAATAAAAGCGTTTTTTGTTTGTCATTATTTAAGTAAATAATTAAAATCAAATCATTGATGAAAGTCTCCGTGGTGCAATGGAAGGAGTATTTGACAGTGAGTCGGGTTTACTTTGAAATAGTTCATAATTAAACAGAGGTGTGTTGTGATTTATCACCTCTGCCTAACTTTACGAAGAAACGGCGTGATGGTAAATATGATGGTTTTAGTTACATATTTATTGATCAATGATATATATTGCACTACATGAAAGAAGTAAAAATCAACAACTAAAATACAAATTATTTTTTTTTTTATAAAACAACTTTTTAAACTTAAAAATAAAAACTATAAAGATGGACTGGTTTGACTGAAGATCGAACTTTCCTACATTGAAGTCGATAACTCTACCAACATCGCCAAATACCGATCGGGTAGGACCGAAATTGATTCTATCCCAGCTAGCGGGTTTGTGTATGATTAGGAGTAAAGTTTTCAGGTTGTGAATTCTAGGATAAACATTGACTTTTCTCTACTTTGTAAAAATATAACATGCATGTATTATAAATCTTTCGGAATAAATTTTCTAAATGTTAGTGAAAATCTTATTAAAATCCGTAGCGTTAAAACGAACTAAGCACACAAACAGATAAACGCGGAAAATGACTTTATTTTATGGTATTTATAGATATTAACTGCTTTAAATGTGTTCAAACAAAGAATGAAGAAAAATTATCTTTTTGTGCAATCTAACTCAGTTTAAAATTATGCATTTATCTATTCACATTAGACACGCGAACAATAATAAAAAATATCTTATAGATAAAATACACTACGATTGTAAGAATGCATAAATACTTAAAGTTATTCAGTATAAGGCAATGCTCAGAATCGAAGGTTTAATTTTTTTATCTTCAATTTAAAAAAAAAACATGTTTTAGGTATAATTAATAAGGAATAAATAATTTACTTCTCAAATTCATTGAAAATTCAATATCAAATTTCGAAGGTTTTATGCTTCCAAAACCTTCAAAAGTTTAAAAAATTTGATGTGATTTAAATAAATACTCAACATTTAATGATCGCCCATGAGGTTTTTGGTTTTTTTTAACATTTTTAAGTTGAGATTTTTTTATGTTTATGCTTAATTTTATTATGTTTGGTTAACTGTTTTTATGTACGAAAAATTTGCTTAAAACAAAATTATTAATCGTTAGTGGGGTGTATTTATGTGGGGAGTATTAAAAAAAAGTTAGATACAAGTTTCAGAAATAATGTTAAGTTGTTTGGAAGTGCCTTTCCATTATATTCAACCTAGTGACTGATTAATGAACCCTCAATTTATCGAGCGCCGATCAAGTCGATCTTTTGAAACAAACGTCGATATCGTTCCTAAGTGAGTGGTTCCGAAATTAAACCACCGAAATGTGGTGATCGTTTTAGTTTGACTGATTTGTTTGAATAACTATCTAACTTACCATAATGCAATTTCTCTGCAGGAGAACGCAGAGAGGGTGAAACGTAATATAGCCATGTTCTAGAACACATTCATAAATGTGTTCCAGTATTTTGTATTACATACTCTGTTATTCCTACCTTTGACCTCCTAGGACGTTTCCGACATTTTCTTATATCCACTTACGCATAATGTATTTTCCCAACCTCCCTTTTATAATTTTTAAGGCTTATATTCTATTCGGATTAAAATTATATCTCTTAAAGGAAAATGCCTACATATCTCATTTTATTTGTAGATTTTTAACTCACCATTTTTGCTAATCCAATTTGGCCACAATTTAAAGAGTCATAATTTTCACCATTTTCCACACTTTAAATTTTATCGTCTCAATTCACAAAAACACATTTCACATTAAAAACACAATAAAAATTGAGGAAATCTGTACAAAATACCAGGAGCACACGAATGCTCGGTGGGCTAGTAATAATAGGTGACCGGATGCGCGGTGTTCCTAACAGAGTCTGCCGAACTAATGTATACCCACACCACCTCCTCGCGTTTATATGGCTCTAGTAGATTTATTCTCTCGGTTCATTGTTTTATTTATTTCTCCGCGATAATTAGGTCCGTCGGATGGCTGGCTATGGAGGTAAGTACCCATATTCAAGTACTCACTCGCTCAGAATAGGCTATTTAGTTCTCCTGTCGGAAGGGGCGAACACATTGCGGTGTGTGCAACATGTTTTACAAGTCCGGCATATTGAACATGTTCAACGTACAGGAAAACATCATCATGTTCTCCTGGTATGACAAATAGGCGTTTGATGTTTTGAAACACGGTGTGGGATGTGATATTTGACGTTTGTATGCGGGATGTTTGCAAAAATGATTGATTGCGTGAGAGGAAATAATAATTATGTTATTTAACTGTTACTTTGTGTGTTCATTGTACATCCCATTTAGATATAATTGATATGTCTGTTTCACGCATGGCAGGATTGGACGTGATTTAAAACGCTTCTCAATTACATTGCAAAAATAATTAAGCGATGCGATGGTTAAAGATAAACACGAATATTTAAAAAAAAAATAACCGAGCAGGAACAAAAAGAGATTGTTCTTGTTTTAGATGTAATTTCTTGGATTTGTATGACATTTGTGTTGTTATATTTTTATAGATACAGTTCAGAGGGAAGGAAGTGATGGATTTTAGATGATTTTTAATAGAATGTCTATTTAATTAGAGGATGGAGTGAACTTGTTGTAGAAAGAATAAAATACAAGGCTTGCGAATCATTCCACAAAAGTTGGACACAAGAACGCGTTGTAAAACTATTCGTTGTTACACGGAAATTACTGGACTAGCGTCCGACACATCTGTCGGCTATGCACTGGTGCTGAAGCAATTAGTAACATCATTACTCGGTCATCCTAGCATATTTTATAGAAATACTGGTAGAGAAAACGGTTACGAAAGATTTTTTTTAATACTGCACCAAAGTCCAAACTGTTCCCAACTATCTGGAGCCAGTAGGAGTACTGCATTCCCTATTTGTTTATGTTGAGCATCTACAGGGATTAGAGTTAGAGTTAGAGAAATACCTGGCAATTTTGATCATAAATCTTCATTTAAAACGGCTATCGTTTTTGCTATATTCTTAATATTTATAATCATGTGCCTAGTGAAACAGTAGAAACATATGTAAGAAACTATGTACAAAACATATTTTATGAATAAAGAAGAAAATAAACCGAAAACCTCCCCATCCTCTTTTCCCACCCATTAAAGCAGATTTTTTTATAATTATTGATGAAATTTAGCACATTTGTCGTTCAAAATAAGAGAAAAATTATTGTCTACATCTGATCTAAAATGACTGCGTAAAACCCGGGCAATGCCGGCGTCTTCAGCTAGCCAGTGATAGAGACTCTACTAGAGAGCTAGCTTCGAGCTTTTACGCGAGTTAAGTATTTACACTGCGAAACACTACATCTTAGTTATTTGATAATGACTTGTATACGGGACCTTTACTACCATCAATAACAAACATACATAATACTATAATACAGTTTCACAAACTGTTAAATTAATTTGTACCAGGAAATCAACACAATAAACCCCTCTATAAATTTACCTAGTAGATACTCTCCTCGCTACCCGTAGTGTACAGCGGTGTAGGTTTACGAGGCCGGGCCGGGTGTATTTATATTTCGGGATGTAAACGTTAATAAAATAAAATAACATTACGGGCTCGTAACTCCGGGGTAAGCTCTGCTTAGGATATTAAAAGTATGCGCTCGCTGAAACTAATGTGTATGAAAATTTACTACGCTCGGCTCTCTGCGGAAGGAGGCAGTCGCCTGATATTTCAATGCGGTAGAACTAACGTAGTTATAAAGAAATTTTATTATTTGTTGCCATTCTTGAATGTCTTAATAAACTTGAGTTATGCAACGTGAACGAGGAACACAATAAAACGAGTATTATTATTTTGCAGCGGAATATTTGTTTGCATCTTACTTTAAGTATTGTCAGGTACCTACCATGCTATCCAACATAATACATTATCTAGCAATTCTTCCTACAATAAAGCATAATACTAGTTTTTCTGGGAACTTTAGACTTTTTGCACTAAAAAGTAGTCCCATTTACCGGGTACTTTTATTTTAACCTCACGAAAATGAAGAAAATTATTGAATTTTCTAAAAATACGCATAACTGTATTAGTTTTTTATCATATATGTATACTGAAAATAATTTACCGAACAGGCTTTCAAATTTTGAATGAAAAATATGTTAAAGGAGATATTTTGTCCTGCCATTTATCAAGTACCCGGTAACAAATATAAAAAAATAATTAGTACAGTAATAAAACGCATTAAATAAAGTTTTTGAAATATTTATAATTTTTGTATTAAATTTACAACCCAACAAATCAGAAATAGTAAAGTATTACGCTGGTAGGGTGTTTGTTTATTTCACAAATAAAATCAAAGTTATCATCAAAAAGCCCACTTTTTTAATGTAATGCATTTCATCCATTGTTCTACTCTGAAATTAGATGAATATGCATTTGTATGAAATAAATACGAGCTGAATAACTCAAGGCTATTATCGGGTACCCGAAATTGGGCAAAGCCGAGTACCCGGTGTTAAGTATAACACGAATCGTTCATACAAGTCGCAACAGAAATCTCACCGGTTATTATTCAAAATAATAATAATCCTAAGAACACTTACCATTGTTATCAAAATTGCCTTGTTAAAATTGGCTTGATATACAGTTTATTAGATTTTTTTACAAAAATGCTTCCCATTTCACGAACGTGCGAGTGACGGTTGTCAAAATTGCCTTGTTAAAATTGGCTTGATATACAGTTTATTAGATTTTTTTACAAAAATGCTTCCCATTTCACGAACGTGCGAGTGACGGTTGTCAATCTTCGCCTCTTAATGACCATGTTTGAAAATTATTTTCTTACTATACTCTTCCCCATCTCTCTCTCCTCCCCACTACTTTCAGCTTCACAAAATACCCCAATTGAGGATGCCATAGTCTCACTGGCTCCAGACGGTTGGGAGCTTTACTACTTTTCAGTGCATTGTTTATTACAGTCATTAGGAATGTTTAAACCACAAAGGCACATGCCCGTGTTGTGGTGGTTGATTATATATGTAAATCAACTGCCTCAAAAGTCAGAAAACTTACCCACCTTTTTATGACCTTCAGAAATATTCTCTCTGTAAAAGATATGAAATCAATATACTATTCCATGTGTAATTCTCGAATATGCATCCCTAGGCTGGGGTGGCTGTGCCAAAACAATATTAGACTTCCTGGTTAAAGCATAGAAACCACTACTAAGAGTCATCCTTAAAAAACCATTCAGGTACCCCAGTGATGCATTATTTACGGATATAAAAGTTTTCGATGTTAGACAACTGAATATTAGAATGATTTTATTACTTGCACAAAAACAACGTCAGCACTTCCCTTCCATCGACCACCTTCACAACACCCAACTTTCAAGGAATATTCCAATAGTCCCTATAAAAACCTCGACGTCCCTTGTAATTCTCGTACTTAGGACCTACATTATTTAATATCATTCTTAATGCTTGGAAAACGAAAAGTACAACTGTATTACGCAAATTCTTCAACGACTGGCTCCTTGATTTAGGGAGGGTAAAAAGTGAAGATATGTTGATCAATAGATAATCTCATTATAAAAAATATATATTTACATTATTGTCAAAACACTCATACATAATTTTTTAAAGTCCATACAATGCAAAAAAAAACACATATTTATCACCTCTGAACACAATTATCTATTCTGTATTAATCTATACTTTATTTATCAATGCTATCGATTATTTTCTAATCGCCCAAATATATTTTAAACTTATACACTACCTTTCCCATGTTTTCTACCTTACAATCTGCCTTTTTATTTCTACTATCTGCATGTTATTTACTTTTTTATATTAAGTGCTAAATTATGATATGAACTAAACTTGTCAATTTGACTGGCCTAAAACAGGATCCATTCCTAGTTGGCTAGTCAAAGTTTCCGCATGGTTTATTGTATGATTTTTATGTGAAATAAATTTATTATTATTATTATACAAAGTACATTAAAATAATATATCAAGTATGACATATAGAAGAAATTATAGAAAGTATACAATATAAAAGAAAATACTAACCCCTAACTTATCAACAGTTTCATTATTTATGATCGCACTACAAGTATAAAAATTTTAAATCCACATTTAGTAAAGATAAAGTGTCACAGACAAAAAGTTAGCAGACAAAAAATTTAAATTAATTGATTGAATTCGGAAAAGTATGACCAATTTATTCTGGATTTAAAATCGTTAGCTACTCAGTTGGCCGGAACAAAACCCAGTGGAATGAACTAATAGAGCGCCACGTGGGCAATTTATGCGATAAATGCATTTACACCCATACAAATTAGGTATATCGTTTTAAATATTTAACAGATTTAGCATTTTCTTTATTTTTCCTGGGGATAAATTAAATCTAAATGTTAACAAAAATATTTATCTTTGTATGTAATTTAATATTTGAAAAAATCTATAGTTATTATTATTTTGTAATATTTGAAAAAATCTATAGTTATTATTATTTTGTAATATTTGAAAAAATCTATAGTTATTATTATTTTGTAATATTTGAAAAAAATCTATAGTTATTATTATTTCGTAATATTTGAAAAAATCTATTGTTATTATTATTTTGTAATATTTGAAAAATTCTATAGTTGTTATTATTTTGTAATATTTGAAAAAATCTATAGTTTTTATTATTTTGTAATATTTGAAAAAATCTAAAGTTATTATTATTTTGTAATATTTGAAAAAAATCTATAGTTATTATTATTTCGTAATATTTGAAAAAATCTATTGTTATTATTATTTTGTAATATTTGAAAAAATCTGTAGTTATTATTATTTTGTAATATTTGAAAAAATCTATAGTTATTATTATTTTGTATTAGCCCATTCAGTGCTTACAATACGAGATTAGCTGGGGATTATTTTAAATCATAATTAATACCAATTGACTGATTATAAAACATACTAATAAAAATTATACTTAAAAATCCACGTTTCCATGATATTTCATCAAAATGACAATAAAACACACCTTTAAAAAGTGATATAGTCATTAAAAGTGATGAAAAAAAAATTAGTTTAAATAGTTACTTATGTAACCTATTCAACCTTGTTTTTGTTTCATCACTTTTCATGACTTTATATCACTTTTTGAAGGTGTGTTGAACTGTCATTTTGATGAGATACCCGGTCATCGAAGTTAACATATGATCATATCCCTACCACTGCAGTGCAAGGCATATGATCATATCCCTCCCACTGCAGTGCAAGGCATATGATCATATCCCTCCCACTGCAGTGCAAGGCATATGATCATATCCCTCCCACTGCAGTGCAAGGCATATGATCATATCCCTCCCACTGCAGTGCAAAGCATATGATCATATCCCTCCCACTGCAGTGCAAGGCATATGATCATATCCCTCCCACTGCAGTGCAAGGCATATGATCATATCCCTCCCACTGCAGTGCAAGGCATATGATCATATCCCTCCCACTGCAGTGCAAGGCATATGATCATATCCCTCCCACTGCAGTGCAAGGCATATGATCATATCCCTCCCACTGCAACGCAAGGCATATTATCATATCCCTCCCACTGCAGTTCAAGGCATATGATCATATCCCTCCCACTGCAGTGCAAGGCATATGATCATATCCCTCCCACTGCAGTGCAAGGCATATGATCATATCCCTCCCACTGCAGTGCAAGGCATATGATCATATCCCTCCCACTGCAGCGCAAGGCCACGAGTCCAGAGACCAGTTGGAGAGGAGAGGTGAGTCTCCCCAAACCAGCCTCTCCACTTCCTGAACACACTTCACCCGATGAACCCGAGCACCCCTGCTAAATCACCAAACGTAGTGAACCACTCGGGGTGACCTATGACAGAAGTGTTGGTTATCCAAAAAATGGTTCCCGGGGCAGTGGTACCGAAACCCGCCTTCCAAATTAAGATTCTGGTATTCATAAATTACAAAGTTTTATAAACTACAACTCGTATGCCGATGTCATATTATAACCATTGTCGGCTCGTGACTTGAGGAAATTTCAGTTTGGCAGTGCACCTCGCCGATTTCCTTAAAATCTTCATACGAAAAATCGAATTTTTGAAAGAAAAACAACAAAATCAACAATTTCATTTTATTTTAATATTCGCACCCAATTACTCCCAAAAGTTACGAGCCGTCACTAATTATAACTAATTTTATTATTTAATAAATATATTTGTACAGCGCCATTGAGGTAATTTTTCACGGAAACAGCGCTATATAAATTAGCCAAATATTATTATTAAGAACATTCGATTTATTTTATCATCGTGTATCATGTATTAGTTACATTTATCTGTAAAATACTTATTGAAACTTATTTTAATTTGACAGCTTTTATATTCACAAAAACTCATTTCCAAAGCACAAGCACCAGCTTTACAAGAGGAAATAATATAATAATGAATTGAACAAATCTGTTTTTCACGTATAAGTATATTTTGTAACAAATACTACTAAAAAACCGTTGTTCCTTATTTTCAGTGCTAAGAATTTGTGTTGGTACAATTTCTGTATATTTTGTTGTAATGAAAATTGCTGCTATTGTTTCATTAATGAAGTAAAATTTTCATCAAGTCATCACGCGTCAACACGTTTGATGAGCCGACCTATTATCCAGATTTTTTCAATGCTAAAACGATGATTTCGCTGTTTTGTTAATGACTCCACGATTCGGAAGGTTATTTATTCAGATACCCCTCGACCGCATTGAACAGGAGCCATTAATTTTACTAACGGAAGGTCAGGTGAAAAATGGACCTACGAGAATAACTTTTCTCACATCACCGCCTCTGAGACATTTGCATATAGAGTGGAGTGAAGCTGACTACAAACAACGAAGCGGATGTTATGGTTCGTGAAATTTAATCTTTCAAAAGGCCCGGAGATAATGAATCTCTTAAAGATTTCAATAGGTCCACAGAGGTAGTCCTACACTTGACTAGCCCCCATTTTACATTGTAAATTATTAGACCTTGCAGCAGACGTTTTAGGATGGTGTTAACTTGTTATTTAATAATTTATTATGTAACAAACAACCTTTTGTTTCAGAAAACGTGTAGTTGTTTTTTCCTCGTGTTAATTTGCACTTACATAATCAAAGTGTTATTTTATGGCATACCTCATGAATTATGTAGAATGAAAAAAAACATTACTTATTTTACTGCTCCACTGCTAACTCATTTGAGTTGTGCTTTCAAAAGTGATAGTAAGTTTATTATTTTTGGCGTTTCTTCAAATTTATAGTCCTGGCCGGCTACGGAGACGGCTGTATTCCTGCTGCTCTTCAATTCTCTATGCCAATCCTTTATGCGTTTTACGTGGGCAAAGTCGACACAAATCCGACGCGACGCAGCGCGGAAATATCAGATGGTCAAAACCACTGAAAGAATGTATCCTATGTGAAAAATAACAAGCGGTGCGATGCGGCAAGATGCGGAATGCAATCAATTCGTTTGACATTATGGCGCGAAGTGGACGCAGCGGCCAATGGACAATTATTATATTTAAAATATCTATCAAAATATCAATCTTTCTTCAAAAGAAATAGGTGGCCGAAAATGATGGAGTGGGAGAAGGCGGTGGGTACATTGTGGCAAACCGGGTTGCAAAAGAGTTCACCTACGTAGCCTAAGATGCAGTGTAAGACCGTAATGGTGGTCACCATATACCAGACATTTTAACCCTGCAGCATTGATGTAGTCTATGCCCTGCAGACGTACTATAAGAAACTCCTTTGTTGGTTACATGTATAGTTTCAGTTGTATACATTAGTATTGCTATTTTTTAATGATAAACTAGTGTTTATGAGACAAGGTTTTTGATACATAGCACAAAGGATAACACATTATTTTAAGCAATCGCTTAATTGCTTAAACATTCGTTTATCATTAAAAAATAATAATATTTGACAAGTCAAAATATTTCACCAACAAATATAGACATAATATGTCTCGACGCCATCTAGTGGGAAATTTAGCACTAACAAAGCCTTTCCTACAAAATAAAGATGGTTGAAAAAAACAGTTGAAGAAAAATAAAATAAGCAGTAATTGTTGATTAAAGAACTGGTACATATTGAATTATTTGGCGTGTTGGAAATAAGCCGACATAGCTCAGTGGTCTCAGAGTACCTGACCGGCATTTATTTTCAATTTGTATGGATATTTCAAGCGACTAATTATTGCTTATAATAATTTGTTATAAATATTGCTATTAACTGTTTTTAAAACAGTTTGGTTTAGCTGGTGGTTGTACTTTATCCGCTAAACATAATTTTCTATATGTCCCCTAGCATTTTTCATCTCAATACAATCAAAAAGATTTTCACTTTTGTTCACAATGGCCAACTGTCTGGGACGTTACTTAGCACCTTAGTTTAAAGTTTTAAAGAGATCGTTCGCGCAGTACACATGTGAGTAAGTAAGTAGGTATGTATTCGCAAAGACTTGATGTATCGGAAAGAGTAAATCCTGTAATTGTCCTACTTACCCAATGTACCCATCCTAAAAATGTCACCGGAATAATTGATACAAGAAGAAAAAGATGTCAAAACCTACTTTTCAAAAAACCTATATAAATTGTTATATCGGACTGGACAGGTTGTTGTGTGATTTAGAGGAGTCCGCTGGAAATAATTTTATAAATTCAGTATTCTTAACGAGTATATTCATATTACCAATGAAACAACCTTTAGATTTGAAATATCTTCGGAGCGTATTTCAAATATTTTCAATACATATTTAATACACTGTTGTAACATAGCAATCGCTAACATTGTACAGGAAACATTCCAAGTATATAATATGATAATAAATATGGATCCATTATCCTTTTTTCTCCTAAACAATGCAGTTTCATTGTAAATAAACGAGAAAAAATATTGCTAACCAAATTCTCTGAAAAGTTAAAATTATTCAAGTGGAAAACGAATGAAGTACAAGTAAAACATAACATTTTGAGTTTGTTAGGAAGTAACAAGCGATTTTTTTTGTTGATGCCTATCTGATTAACCTTGCTCATGCCAGAAATCGCATGCACAGTATTTAGTAATTCATTGTCCTTAGGCGCTTCCTATTCGAGTGAACTTTGAATAATGCAAATGACGTAATCATAAAACTCATAATAAAAGTCTTTTTCATTTCCTGCCAGACAATAACCTTATATCCGCAGACGGAATCCAGAGATAAGATCAACATTAAATGAAGATCTAATAAAAAAGAGTGCTTGCTTTATGAATGCAAACATTGCATCCACGAGTACATTGAGTTATTTCGTTCCGCCACTATTTAAGAGCAATGTCTTCATTTAAAGGAAACATATATTATATTAAAAAAATAAAAATAAAACATCTGCACAGAATCTGTGTAGATATCTAAATATTATCCATGTATATGTACATACGTGTATCGTCACGTTAATTTTTCATCAGGTTACTAACTAACGGGATATATGGGATATATAAATATATATAAAACATAATATGTGACGTTTTAACAACTGCCACCATGGCTATCCACTCGATGGATTGGTTGTATACAGGGTGTCCGGGAGTAAAGTGCGAATAACTTGAAGTGATTATACTTTATGGAAGAAATAAAAAAGGTAAATCATTATTTTAGAAATTCCAGTATTTATTTTGCCATACAAATAACTACATTTTTTAACCTAAAAACTACATTTAGATACTTTAAAAATTTAAAAAAATATTTTTTTCAGTGTACCATCATAGCGTTAGTGCATTTTTCCCTCGGAAACTTGTATATACAACATATACATTTACCATATAATTGAATTATCATTCTTTAAAATATAAATATTGAAACATATGAACTGCCTACTGCGGTTAAAAGCCAATTAATCCATCTAGATTTCGCCTTTTAATTTGGCAGATTACAAGACATGACAAGCGATCGGTTAAAACTTTTTGCAAATATACGCAACGCTAAAGTCGGTAAATAAATTAATGTCAAACTCGAGGTTTTACACAAAATAAGTGTTTTATTTTTATTAAATATGACAAAGGTCAAAGTGATTGCTTTCTACAATAATAGATTTGAAAAAGAAAAAATAAAGAAGAAGTTATTGCACTAGATAATGTACAAGGTGTCCGGGAATAAAGTGCACAAACTTCGGGAGATGATTTCACATAATAGAACAAACAAAAACTTTACTTTTTAGAAAAACCAACGTTTTAAGGAGGTTTTAAGCTAAAAAATTGAATAGTGTGTGGGAAAAAAATTAGATTATTTTATATAATATTTTTTTGTAAGGAAAAACAACAACTATTTTTCACTTCTTCCATCATGTAGAATTACCTTTCGAAGATTGTGCACTTTATCCCCGGGCACTATGTAATTATGTATATCTAATATTATTATTAATAATTCCACTGCGAAATACTAGAAGTCGGAATTTATTTTAGTGCAGAAATTCTGGGACTAACTACCAAATGTATTTTTCATTGGTAAAAATAGTCACGAGAGTCACTGGACATCTTCAATGTATCACTTAATAAATACAAAATATTGTTACCTTATATTATTGTCAAGTATAATAAATACTGTACTTTTTATTATTCAAATGTAAAAGCCCGTAAAAAGGGCGTTAATAAATAAATTTAGAAAAAATATTATACTATATTACAAGGAATTTATCACGAAATATTATATTATATAACAAGGTATATATTTCGAAATATTATATTACAAGGTAGATATATATCACTAAATATTATTGAATGATTTTTTTAAAATTTTGTGTTTCTTATCGAATATTAACTAGCATTTGGTTAAACCTTTATTGGTAATATATTTATAAAATTATTGGGCGTTAGCGGTGTTTATAAAATTTAAATTTATTTTTATAAAACCTACAAATATGGAGTAAACGATGAAATATAGAAAGATTCGTTGGCCATAAACAACAGTAAGCTGTTTAATTGTTTTCACATTATAATTAGGAGTAAAGATTTTTAATATTAGGAATGGGTCCGAATTGAAAACCAAATGCCCAGAAATCTCCATCCCTCAAGGCATTCATTTTATAAATACCCCTTCGCTCGAGTGGATAAATGTAGGTATATACGGTTGTTCAAATAAATATAATTAATTTGAGTGTTTGTTTGTTCAAACTATGACAGGAGCCGGGTCAAAAGGGTTATTCTGAATAATGGCCACCATTACCGGGCCAAAGATTGAAAGATCTTCAGTTCCTCTCTGTTGGAATTATATAATATTCTGTTGGAATGTGCCATTTAATATTTCCACAGTAATTCAATGCTTTCTTTTTCCGAAACTAATTAAACTTTCATAACCTTTTTTACGTTTTTAATTGACTGAGCGCGGAGTGCAGTGAAGTCCTGTTTTGATTCGACCACTTTGCATTTCGTCTGTCTGGGAATTTTTTGTTTGTTTTGTTTCCGGTCAACCCTGTCAAGATGGTAGCTGTATTTGAAATAACCTCTTTGTTCCACCAGAGTGCATGAGCGTTGCGACTGTTGCGAGCTGTCAAGTCGGAGTAATCAGCAATAAGAGAGTCTACTGGTCAAATAACTACTAATTTTAAAAGTTATTTTTTATTATTTTTATGTAAAATAACAATGTGTGTATTGTATAATGTCATCTTTGCAAGGAGTTCATCTGTATTGTGAAGGACACATTACAAGGCTAAGTAGCTTTATTTTATAGGAAGACTTAAATCAAGAATATTATATTATTAAGTATATATTTTTTAATTAAGTATATTGCAGTCATTTAAACTCATTAATAGTGTTTGTTAACAAACGTAATCTTAAATAAATGCATTATTTTTAAGCAATAATTATTAGCCTGAAACAACTATACAAATTGAATAATAATCGCTACGTTGAGATTGGTATAGCACTTGATCGGCAATCAGAAGTCTGCGTGTTCAAATCCCGTAGGTGGCTTTTTTAAATGTTGTTATAAAAAAGTCAAATATGTTTAAAGGATGATTGTTAAAGTTATGCTAGTTATCGTTATTTTACATGTGGCAAATGTATCGCCTTACTAATTCGTGTTCACAATCGCAGATATGAAATCCTCTAAAACCCTAATGTTATCCCGATCGGTTAACCAGTTCATTTAATGATATCGTTAATTGCTTGCAGGTACAGATACCTGCGGAGGTAAAAACACATCTACCGAAGTAATTACGATACAAAGTGCGACTTTCCCACGGGAATGAAGCGTTTTCACCAACACAGGCAGACCATAACGCGTAACTGCCGCCCGCCGGTTAGCGTGAACTATGGCTGTGGACACAGCCCTAGTTAACTACTAACCGCGTGATCACTGCTGCGTAACGTAACTAAACCATGTGTTATTATAACCATCGGATTATATTTATTCGAATTCAACTTGACCGGCAGTTAGCGGTTAACCGAGGGCTTAATTTGAATAACAATAAAGGGCCAAATATGAACCTTTGTTTAGTAATGAAGAGTTAATAAAATTATATGCGTAATTGCTGATTGATTCGCTACTTCTGGAATGAATTCCATTCGTTTTTCAGATTCAGTGTCGACGTCAGTGTATTCTTAAAAAAAAAATCAACCATAATTTTTTTTTTTTTTTACTATAATACACATATTTTTAAATGTTTCTTTTTGGTTTGACTGAGGATTGAATCTTCCTCCCCAGGGATTGGAGTCAACCGCGCCAATAACTGAACGAAATCCCTATTGGGTAGCACCGACAATTATTATCTACGTATTTGTGGCCGACAACGAATCTAAATGCCGAGTTCCAGCTTGATTGGGTGCAAGAAATTGGCTCAATTTCCAGATCCAGGATTCGAATAGATATATTTAAAAACAGTACCAATTTTGAAAATTTACATGAAAATAATCTTCTGTAAGGAAAATTATATTATAAGTAGATACTTTATCACTAGTCTGAATTTTTCACTCCTCTTGCAATTTTGAAAATAACACTTAAATTCAAATTCATTTAACCAGATTTCACGCTGGACTAACGCTCAGGTAACCAAAATTAGTAATTTGATCATTACATACATTAATAGTGGATATATGGGTACATAAATATAATGTTGTAGGTGAGAATTAATTTGCCTTCGGGTGATATACTAATTAATAGAGAACTAACTTTATCATTCTACGAAGGAATGCGAGTTAAATTTGCAGAAGGTTATATAAATATTTTATATATTTATAAATATTATTAAATATTATATTTTATTTATAAATATTTTCGGAGTGGATTAATGTAATTGAGAATTTGGTTAATGATTATGATTATAGTGTTTGTTGGTGATGTTTAATCTCTTGTATTAAGGCGATGCCATTCGTAGTAATGCAAAATCATGTGTTTTTGGTTTGAAAATTTGGTCGCCTAGAAATGTTTCAGATGCTTTAATTAAATACTGCGCGTAGAATACATCTTGGCCTTTGAAATAATCGAGTATTTTTTAGATAAATCTTTTTATAAGCCCAGAAAAAAATAATGTAAAGGCATATGAAAACTGCTTTAAAGTTCAAAATCTCCTACTTACGAACCCATTTTCGGTTATGATTTTATTGTATAATGTGGAAAATTAAGTTATTTATAAAATGATCAAAAAAAAAATATTTATGCCTGAACATCCACAAAATAAAATAAAAGGCACTTTTTGGCCATGTTTTTTTCTTGCATAAATCAAAACAGGCGGATGGTGTTAAGCGGGAATTTAAACCTTATCGCCATCTACGTAAGGGTTGTTATTGATAGCGGCTCAATTTAAAATATTACACAACGTAGTGCATCGCCTTAACCAATAAACATAATTATGATTATAATGTTTAATCTTTTGTATTAACTAATAAACATATGTTTTTAACTTCTGATACTTTTGTTGTACACAATACCGGTTCACCCAGCGTTCATTCTCGACAAATCTCGAGTAATATAGTAGTTACCAGGATATAAATAATAATTCTATATTTGAAACGTGTGTTTTTTTTGTTTAAATATTTTTACGTGTGTCGTAACTTTTCAAGTTTACTAACGGTGTTAAATCGAAAGGTACATTTCTGATTGTCCTTTCAACACGAATGATTACACAAAAAATGGCTAAAAGCAAGTTATAAACATCAGTTATAACATAATTGAAGCACTTAATTACAGTGGATTTCCAACATTTCTTCTCCCTAGGAGGTGGTTGTTAGGTGGAGGTATGGATATGACACAAGTACGTGATGGATGTAATTCTGTAGTCTCCATTCTCTCGTGCGCCCTTGGCGGCCCCTACGCCACAACTTTCTCTGCTGGTGCTCCGAGGGGCCAGTTGGGGTCAGATACCAGAAAACAATGACCCTTGCCAGTTTTTTCCACCTTGGCTATTATTTATTTGCGTCGTTAGTGACGCTACAGTTGTTTCCAGCAGAGGCGTACAATTTAATACATACGGAGAATGTTTGCCAAAAATTAATGTTACACAGAGAAAAATGACTGTTGCTAATTTGTTAAAAATCAGTTAAAAACGGGATAGCAAAACGTTTAGTAATAAACTTTTAGAATATGCATAATATATCGGAACACGTGTTCATTAACTTGCGTTTGTCCTGATAGTGCACGATGACGAAATGCAAAAATATTAGAAATTTTATGAACATGTATTCTGACATCGCCATAACACATTCATGTTTTACTGATAGTTTATTTATTGTTTGAAACATTTACAGAGTGTTAACAATTATTACATTTATATTATTTGCGTGGGAATGTGCACAGATATTAACACCCCAATTAAAAATGTTCACAGCATGCGTAAACAAGGTTTAGTTGATATTAGGCGGAGATGCTAGTAGTGAAAGAAAAAAGAACATAAATAATAATAATTAAAAAGAAATATAAAACATTAAGGCACGGTGTCCCTTAAATGCCCAGACAAAAATATACCTACTGCGGAGTAACATAGACCTTCTGTTATGGAGGTCCGATGCTCTGCAGGAAACCCGCTTGCACAGCGCGGGTGTAAACTGTGCGCCTCTAGTTAAGTTTAGACTTATGGAGTATTCTTCGTATAATGAATAATGATTTGTGTGCAAGCACATTAAATTTGACATATTGATTGACATATTAGAAGGATTTATGCTTGCCATTCAGGATAGAGTCATTAATACTAAAAATTATAGAAAGCATATAATCAAAGATACAAATCAAATTGATGATTTGTGTAGAAAATGTTTGGCTTTTCCGGAAACTATAGAACATATTATATCGGGATGTTCTATATTAGCACCGTCCGAGTATACATTTAGGCACAATCAAGTTTTAAAAATAATTCACCAAAATTTGGTAATTAAACATAACTTGATTGACTGCCGTAATGTAGTACCATATTATGAATACGAACCAAATTCATTTTCAGAAAACGAATTTTATAAAATATATTATGATAAAACTATACTAACAGACCGAGCGATTAGTCATAATAGACCCGATATAGTTTTACATGACAAAATTTAAAAAATAACTTATATCATTGATGTCGCTATTCCAAATTCCTGTAATATTCAAAAATCTGTTAGTGAAAAAATAAGAAAATACACAGATTTAGGAAATGAAATAAAAAGAATTTGGCATTCTCAGACTATAAAAATATTACCATTCGTTATTTCGGCTACTGGCATTATACCTAGCTCTCTAATTAAAAATTTAGGCGTATTAGATCTATCAAAAAAATTATATATAAAGATGCAAAAGTCGGTCATTTTGAATACATGTAGGATAACAAAAGATTTTTTAAATATTTATGTTGAGGGATCAGTAGGATTTATAGGCCCTGTTAGAAGTTCTACCGAGCCGAACCCTCTGATATGAAAATATCTGGAGACGGTGAATTATTTTCCCATTTGATCTCTGGTGATTTGACGTGTTGTTCTTGTATTGTTTTGTATTTATTTTGCTTATATAATGCACTTACATAATGTTGATTGACTAGATGATCATTTGTGTAAAGTGAGTGGAAGGGTTAAGTTTTTCCTTTGTGGAAGACTTAACCCGGACAACTAAATCGGAAGTTTTAAAATAAAATAATATGAAATATAAAATATAGTAAATGTACAGAGACAGGATAAGGAAAAAAAGTAAAGAAAATAATAAAGCAATTATATCTTTTAACTGTTCTCCATAACATATCATGGTAGAAGATTGTTAATTTGTTTTTTAAAATATGAGAGACTGTTTGCGAATATATCTATAAGGTCACATTCAACTGTATTGTACAGACGACACATTCGAGACAGTGGATTGAAATATGCAATATTGTTATTATATATGTCAACATGGAATATATTTTGGCTCCTTAAATTATGTCTATTAGGAAATTTAATATGAATATTGCTCAGACAATTAGTGGTAAGAAGTTTATCATGAATAATTTTATATTAACATATTAAGTCCGCAAATTGTCTTCTTTTTTCCAATGTTGTAAATTTGAAGTTAAGTAGTCGTTCTTCATAAGATTTGATTGAGTCATTTAATCCAAGTTTAAATGACAACAGTCTTAGGAACTTTTTTTGTACAGATTCAATAGTTTTAAAATATTTTATATGATGTGGGTTCCAGATAACACTCCCATATTCCAATTTTCTTCTGACCAACGAGTTGTATAATGTTATAATGGATTGGGGGTATTTAAATGGTTTCGATATTCTATTAATGAATCCAATCATTTTCATTGATTTACTTATAATATCATTTATGTGTACATCAAACATAAACTTTGAATCAAGAGTGATTCCTAGATCTCTCATAGTGGTGACTGCATTTAATCGTAAATTATTAATGGAATATGCATAATCCTTTCGTTTATTAGAAAACCTGTCAACTCATTGGTAAAAGGTCTGCAACAACTTTTAATATTTTTAAGTTTTAACCGAAATACGAGTAATTTGAAGAGATTCTTAATAAATTAGCAATCTTTTTTATCAGTAAGTTTTTCCTTGTAAATACTGTTTGAAGGAATATATCATATAGTAGTCCCAGATAGAGTTCTTAAGTAACGTCATCGAAAATTGTCTAAAATATAACCTAAAATACATTTAGGAGAACAACATACATTTTTTATAGGGAAAATTAAAAAGTTACAACTTTATAATACTATTATAATAAAACGTCGCATAAATAAATATTTATTTACCGATGGATGCAGGAGGACAAAGCTCTAATGGTTTAATACCTCCCTCATTCTTTTATCATCCGATCAAAAATTTAAAAGTTATATTTCTACTTGTTGAATTACTTTCATGTGCATGTGCACAAATGTAAAGTACAGAATTAGCGTCCTTGGGGTGATTTTTCACAAAATCGGCGCCATACAAGTTATCCAAATATGATTATGATTTGAACCAATCCTACCAACTTCATAATATTATTAACGTCATTTTAATAAAATAAAAGCAATACAAACCTTACGAAAAACTGATAAACGCAAATAATACGATACTTAAAAAGAAAAAAAACAAGTTTTTTTACTACAATACATCTATTTTACAAGCCTTATATTTAACTGCTAACCAAATGAAAAGTTTCATCCAAAAAAATATTCAACCCCGAACGGGTTAAATGTTCACCAACATTTTACAGCCTATTTTATACTAAAACGTTAACATTAGTCAAATAAAGTACTTGAAAACCAAAAATAATATCTTTTTCTCACAAGTTGTAAATTTTTACCAAAATTTTAACATTTATATTTATTGTTTTGGTGTTTAATTCGTAGAACTCCATTTAATTTTTTTAAATAAATTTAAAATAAATCAATTAAATAATGTTATAATAATTATTAAGTTCTTACAGTTTTTTAATGTGACAGCTGTTTCGGCTTTTGAGGCCATTATCAAACTGAACTTAATAATTATTATAACATTATTAAATTTGATTTATTTTAAATTTATTAAAAAAAATTTGAACAATTTATTCTGAAATGTTACTCTAATTATTTATTTTTAGTTATATGTAAATATTACTCTTTTGTTACTCTACTAAAATATCTGCTTCTAAATAAGTTTGGTCCTCAAAAATTTTAAGCTTGCCTACATTTAGAATGGCATTTTATTATTTAATTGATTAAATTAAGTTCCGTAAAATGGGTCTGGTAAATTTGGAAAACATTTTCTCAGTTAGGCTTCATTTTACATTTAAAGTTAAAGCATCACTTCATCAGTTATAAATGCTGTTTATTTATGAATGAACTATTTTATACATTCGCTTTTTGGTACACGTATATTATAGAACCGACATTTATTACGGATATTGTCATCAACAATGAGTTTCAGCTCGATCAGATGTAGGAAAGTTGATTAATTTACGCTTCCAACATTTGCATTCATTCATTACCGAAAACCAAAATTGAAAATTAAATTATTTTTTGAAAAACATTTTTTTTGTAAATTTCAATTTATTCATAATACGGTATTTAGCACTTATTTCATAAATATAGTTTACATATACACGTATATACGTACTTAAAATACTGTGTGACGTGATTCCAAAACGAAACAATTTTTTTTTTAAGTACAGTAATGTTGATGAAATTGGTTTATTTTAACTCTTAAACCCTACCTGGGGTACTGGAGTACCCCCCTGGTGTTTAAAATATCAACAATTTTAACAATATTGCACTGTTGCAAAAATCGCTCTCGCTAACCTACTCTCGATAATTGGCGCGTAAGTACGTCAGGAAGCCGTCACCGCCCGGCAAGTGCATTTGCGTCCACAGGTGTTCCGGGGTACCCCAGTACCCCGTGAAGTTAGTTCTTCCTTCCAGTTATACTTGAATTACTGAAGGTGTTTTTCGACATCTCTCTGGTAAGTTTACACATTATTTATGATTTACTTTACTTTGTGATAATGGTTATGGAGTACAGTGTTGATAGGGAGGGCCTGCGCCCAATAACGAGACATTCATCGACTAATAATGTGTTATGAATGTAATGACAGTGTATGCAGTGTAATGAGTTGTCTGTATTGTTTTCAAATATGGCATCCCAGACTCGAAGTCTTGGGGGGGGATAGTTAAATTGCAGCTGCTTTGTTGGTATCTGATGACGAAAAGCTCAACCTAGGAGAAAATTCAGAAGATGAGCCCGACGGTGTTATCGAGGATTTCCGGGACCATTCTGAAGTCGCACCTCGTGAAGACAGTGATCAAGATAGTGTGGAAG
Source organism: Hesperophylax consimilis (assembly GCF_061612785.1). Classification (NCBI taxonomy): domain Eukaryota; kingdom Metazoa; phylum Arthropoda; class Insecta; order Trichoptera; family Limnephilidae; genus Hesperophylax; species Hesperophylax consimilis. Next base: position 2,428,511 of record NC_142841.1, on the reverse strand, counting down.
GAGATGAAGGGTATTTAGTGCCTGAAAATGACTGGGCTGGTATAAATAAATACAGTAGGTGCTTGATTGATTCTCCATTAGTTATGTATGGAAAAGGTCATAATAATCGACAAAAGTGGACTGGTGTTAAGCCTTCTCGCTCAAGAATGCCTCGCCGCAATATTTTGTTGCACCCACCTGGTAACGTCTTAACAGAAACCTGACATGTGACAATTGGTTCACGTCTATACCCCCAGCCAAGAAGTTACTGGAAAAAAGTATAACATTAGTTGGAACTGTAAAGAAGAATAAACGAGAAATTCCTCCTGTTTTCTTGGACAGTAAAAATTGAGAGAGATGCACATCAATGTTTGCCTACGACGGACCTCTCACACTTTTGTCGTATTGTCCTCTGAAGTCAGCTAAGAAGAAAGTTGTAATCATGTTGTATACCATGCATGACAGCCCTGAAAAGGATAATGAAGTGTACCTTCCAGAAATAATACATTTCTATAATAAAACCAAATGCGGGGTGGATGTGTTCGACCAACTTTGTAAGAAATACTCGGCGTCCAGGAACATCAAAAGGTGGCCCATGTGTCTCTTCTACGGGTTACTAAATGCAGTTATTGTCAACTCTTGGGTCTTATTCAAGCTGTTAACTAACATTGATGAAGAGAAAATAACCAAGCGGCGTGAATTTCTTGAGAGTTTGTCAATGGCACTCATAAAGCCTCATATGAGAGCAAAATTACAATAGCAATGTTTACCCCGGGATATCAGAAAAACTATACGTGCAGTCTTGAATATTCATAGTGAAGATCATAGGCCGGTCCCTAATAATCTCAAACCTGGTCGCTGCTGTTTTTGTCCGCGCACAAAGGACAGAAAATCTCGATCTGTCTGTAACACTTGTCGCCGCCATATTTGTGTTGACCATCAATACAAAATCTGTCCTTCATGTAACGACAAAAATGTCTATTAGTTTTTATTTATAAATTTTATTGTCTTTTCTTATTATTTTGCCATAATAAAAATAATATTTTAAAAAATATCAAAGACTTTTATTTTATTCATTTTTTTTTGCGCGGGGTACTGCAGTACCCCGTGGTAGGAATAATTACATTCCCAGAGTGGTAGGGTTTAAGAGTTAAGGTCATCAAACGAACTCCAATGGCAAAAGCTTTACAAAAATATATTCAATATTATTGTTTTGTTGGCATCAAAAAACGAAAACATTCAAAATCAAAACACAACAAATTTATGAAAGAACTCGTTAAAAAATCCTTTGATGCCCTTGTAATCAAATCCACCGTTACTGGGAAATATTATTTTTTTCCATCGGTGATCGATTTGGATAAAAGATTTTAATATTTTAGTGAAGATAATGGCCAGCCTTAGGTCAAAAAAAAAAATTATCATATAAATATTTTTAAAACTAGCTTTCTGCATGGTCTTAACCCTTTTCAAAAGCAATATTATTTTCTAATAGATGATGGTCCGTAATAAAATATCACTAGATGACATATCCTTGGTTTGTAAAAAATAAACAGAGGTCATATATCTATAAGTATTCATGATCAAAAGAGAAATGTGGACGTATTTTTTTTTATTTTTTTTATAGTGAATACCTCACAAGAGTCCCAACTGCTCCCGTCTGGAGCCAGTGAGACTATGGCATCCTCAATTGGGGGATGTTGTGAGGCTGAAGGTAAGTGGGGAAGGGAAAGAGGAAGGTGGGGAAGTACCTGGCTATTCAGATCTAGTCACTAAACACGGCTAAAGCCATTTGGAGCAACGTTTCAATTCTGAATGGTGGTCTTACACCAGGGCGATACTGGTAGTATCTTCCACTCTGGAACGTGCCGCAAATATACTATATATTATTTTAATTAATTAATTGTGAAATAACACAAATTAATCAAATAAAATTTATTTGCGCACGCCGGGTTCGAACCCGCGACCTTCGGAATGGCAGTCCAATGCGTTACCACTGGACTATGCCGGCTTTATTTATCTAAAATTATATGACATTACAGTAGTTAATATAAGAAATAAATGTCGGTCCTACCCAATCGGTATTTGGCTCAATTGTTAGTGCAGTTGACTCACGCCCAAATCTAGTTTTGAGGCGGGTTTGGGTAACGCTGCCCCGGGAAATATTTATTGGATAACCCAAGCCCCTGCCATTAGTCATCCCAAGTGGTTTGCTACGTTTGGTGACTTAGCAGGGGTGCCCGTGTTTGTGAATGTATTTGCCCACTGATGGGGAGAGACCGGTTGAGGGAAACTCCTTGACCACTCCAGCCGGACTCTCTCGACCCATTGCCTTGACATCGACAGCATCCCCAAAGATTACACAGGCCCTGAGGTATTTTGTTTCCTGAGGGCCTCCTGCATGGAGCTAATGTAAAAAAGTCCCTGGAGATGAAGATTCAATCCTCTGTTAAACCAGAAAAGTATAAATTTTGAATTACATTTATTGAAAAAAAGTTTTACGGCTTGATTTTTACTTCTACCATCATGTAGAATATCCTCCCGAAGTTAGTGCACTTTACCCCCGGACATACTGAAAAGATTATGATATAATACCTTGATATTTGATTTTCTAAATAAAATACCAAATGATTTTGAAACCTTGTACAACTTCCACATATAATCAAACCTATTACAAACGGCCTTAAAAACACCATTATGAGGCCATTAGGGTCCTTTTACGGTTCGGTTCAGATTGAAGTAATTAACTGTCCATACTGGCCATATCCAATTTACTTTGATTGCAAATAAAAAAAATGACACCGCGACTTAATAATAACACACCGAGCGATTCCTCCGTAAAAGATATTTTGTACGCAGATGTGGCGCAGTAAAATTTTAATATCGCCCGGACAATAAGCGAAAAGTGTTTTCCTGCCAAACGTAATTACCACTGTCCAATGACGCCAAACGGAACTGAGACCTAATTATACGGGGTGGAACACTGCGAAAGAAAGATGTGGAGGACTATTTAATATTCTTCCTAACGCAAGTACACAGATAAACCGCTAGTCGAAAATATGTAATAATTTACTGGAATTCCCAGAGGAATACAACAATATTATAGTTAAAAATACAAATGGAGCACAGATACTAAAGATTCTTTACTAAGGAAGAAAATCTAAATCTTACTAATTTATGTAGGATTCGAACAGTTACCAAGCTAAAGAGGGCTGTAAAGAACGGAAAGCGGGCGATCAGCGAGAGTGTTTTTAAAGTTAAAAATATGGTACTGAATTACATTAACTCAAATTATGCATAATATGTTGAAAATACATCGTCAACTATTGATGAGGTTGGCCGCTATTAAACTTTGTGAAGATTGTGTTGGCCAAATATTTTTTTTTGATTCCGACCGCGTCGCCAAAGATTTTGAGAAATATCTCCGTCCAGGTGATAGACAACCATCGCGTCGGTCGTCAAAGAATTCTGTTTTGTGCTTCTGGTATTCGGTTTACTTATTTGAAGTCACAAAATGTCTGTATCAGTGTTGTATAGTGTCATGAAAATTGTTTGGTTTTTCGGTATTTGGTATTTTGTAATTATTTTCAGCTTTGTGCACTCTGGAACGTCCCGCAATATACTCTATATTGTTTATATGATACTACATGCAAACATAATATATAAACTTATTTTACTAGAACGGTTTTCCAAAAAATGCATCACCTCTTGAATTATTTTATTAATTTAATTTCAAAAGGGAATTATGTTTTTTTTATATACCAGAGGTTTTTATTTTATTTTTTAATGTATCTGGAAGGCAATTATATAAATTGTCCCCTCGGAGCCAATGATTGGTTACCATATTTTTGTATTCAATTTAATAATGATGCGTTTCTACGCAATCTTCTGATTATACAAGTTTTGTAAATAGCAAAGCTGCCACATGACTTAAAAAATTTTCTTAAATAATAAAAATAAGGAAAATTATTATAAATAAATAAAAGTTAACAATATTATTTGTACTATGTCAACACGGAATCAATGGTCTGCGGAGTAAACAGTTTCGGATTGTTGGTCGAGAGCTTTACCCCTCAACCACGGAGCCCATCAAAGCCTGAAGTTATTATTATTGCAATGGAATATGAATTTCACAGTTTTTTACCCAGTGATGTGTACTAAGTTCCGTACGGTATCGTGCGAAACAATTTCTAATATCGGTCCAGATATTAAAAGCAGTTGTGAAGTGACCCTCTGCATATATTAATTAAATAAGTAGTTTTAGTAGATCGTAGTTTTATACATTTCTTAAAT